>NC_086444.1:41606560-41794060 GCF_028390025.1 Pseudophryne corroboree | reverse complement strand
GAACAATTTCAGCTAGCGATCAACTTGGAATGACCCCCTTTATCCGCAACTGCACTCGCAAATCATAAGCTGCTGTGTCATTGTACTATTTTGGGGCAGTTCAATTGTTTTTTTAGGGCGGCGATAATTAATGGTGCCCAACGGAGCAATTCAGTTGTTGCTCTGACCGGGCGTGAGTGCCGCAGGGGCCGGCGTTTCTGCTCGCAGACTCCTGGTGTAACGAACAGAAATCTGTGAAACGTCTGGCTTTTTGCATCACGGCTAAATCTGTTGCTTTTGGGTGCAATAATTAATGGGTGCTCATTAGTAACTTGCTAAGATCTGGGGGTATATTTACAAAGATTCGTGTTTTTGCCGTTTTGAAGGGTGTTTGATCTCGAATGGTATCGGGTGCATTTTACTGCAACTTTTTGAATCCTGATACGGTCATTCACTAAGCTGCCGACTTTTCACAATTCGTATTTTCCGATGTCGATGTGATTCGTAATGTCAGGCAGTGTTTTACGGGAGTGATGAGTAAAACACTTCCTGACAAAACACAAGGAATCCCGGCCGGATCTGTGAGATCCGTGCAGGGCTTCATTGTGTACCTTAAAAAGGTGTTTAAAGTCTTTAAAAATCTGAAAAAAAATGCGTGGGGTCCCCCCTCCTAAGCACAACCAGCCTCGGGCTCTTTGAGCCGGTCCTGGTTGAAAAAATATGGGGGAAAAAAATGACAGGGGTTCCCCCATATTTCATCAACCAGCACCGGGCTCTGCGCCTGGTCCTGGTTCCAAAAATACGGGGGACAAAAAGCGTAAGGGTCCCCCGTATTTTTGAAACCAGCACCGGGCTCCACTAGCCAGGTACATAATGCCACAGCCGGGGGACACTTTTATAGTATACCCAACTAGTCACCCCTGGCCGGGGTACCCTGGAGGAGTGGGAACCCCTTAAATCAAGGGGTCCCCCCCTCCAGCCACCCAAGGGCCAGGGGTGAAGCCCGAGGCTGTCCCTCCATCCAAGGGCGGCGGATGGGGGGCTGATAGCCAAGTGTAAAAAATGTGAATATTGTTTTTAGTAGCAGTACTACAAGTCCCAGCAAGCCTCCCCCGCAAGCTGGTACTTGGAGAACCACAAGTGCCAGCATGCGGTGGAAAACCTGGGCCGCTGGTACCTGTAGTACTACTACTAAAAAAATACCCCCAAAAAAACAGGACACACACACCGTGAAAGTATAAGTTTATTACATACATGCACACCTCCATACATACATACATACTTACCTATGTTCCCACGAAGCTCGGTCCTCTTCTCCATGTAGAATCCTTGGGGGACCTGTGAAAAAAATTATACTCACATAATCCAGTGTAGATTCTGTCCTTTGTATAATCCACGTACTTGGCAAAACAAAAAAACGGAAACCCGACCACGCACTGAAAGGGGTCCCATGTTTACACATGGGACCCCTTTCCCCGACTGCCAGGACCCCCCCTGACTCCTGTCAAAGAGGGTCCCTTCAGCCAATCAGGGAGCGCCACGTCGTGGCACTCTCCTGATTGGCTGTGTGTTCCTGTCGTGTCTGTGAGGCAGCACACGGCAGAGATACAATGTAGCGCCTATGCGCTCCATTGTAGCCAATGGTGGGAACTTTGCGGTCAGCGGTGAGGTTACCTTCGGTCAACCGCTGACCGCAAAGTTCCCACCATTGGCTACAATGGAGCGCATAGGCGCTATATTGTATCTCTGCCGTGTGCTGCCTCACAGACACTACAGGAGCACACAGCCAATTAGGAGAGTGCCACGACGTGGCGCTCCCTGATTGGCTGAAGGGACCCTCTTTGACAGGAGTCAGGGGGGGTCCTGACAGTCGGGGAAAGGGGTCCCATGTGTAAACATGGGACCCCTTTCAGTGCGTGGTCGGGTTTCCGTTTTTTTATTTTGCCAAGTACGTGGATTATACATTGGACAGATTCTACACTGGATTATGTGAGTATAATTTTTTTCACAGGTCCCCCAAGGATTCTACATGGAGAAGAGGACCGAGCTTCGTGGGAACATAGGTAAGTATGTATGTATGTATGTATGGAGGTGTGCATGTATGTAATAAACTTATACTTTCACGGTGTGTGTGTCCTGTTTTTTTGGGGGTATTTTTTTAGTAGTAGTACTACAGGTACCAGCGGCCCAGGTTTTCCACCGCATGCTGGTAGTTGTGGTTCTCCAAGTACCAGCTTGCGGGGAAGGCTTGCTGGGACTTGTAGTACTGCTACTAAAAACAATATTCACATTTTTTACACTTGGCTATCAGCTCCTCATCCGCCGCCCTTGGATGGGGGGGACAGCCTCGGGCTTCACCCCTGGCCCTTGGGTGGCTGGAGGGGGGGGGACCCCTTGATTTAAGGGGTTCCCACTCCTCCAGGGTACCCCGGCCAGGGGTGACTAGTTGGGTGTGTAATGCCAGGGCCGCAGGGACCACTATGAAAGTGTCCCCCGGCTGTGGCATTATGTACCTGGCTAGTGGAGCCCGGTGCTGGTTTCAAAAATACGGGGGACCCCTACGCTTTTTGTCCCCCGTATTTTTGGAACCAGGACCAGGCGCAGAGCCCGGTGCTGGTTGATGAAATATGGGGGAACCCCTGTAATTTCCCCCCCCATATTTTTTCAACCAGGACCGGCTCAAAGAGCCCAAGGCTGGTTATGCTTAGGAGGGGGGACCCCACGCAATTTATTTTTCTGTTTTTACACTAAACAGACCCTTTCCCATAGATAACCATGCACAGATCTCACTGATCCGTGCATGGTTATCCAAACTCGACTGGAAAAAGCAGGTCTATTTTTTTACTGCTTTTTTTAACGAATCGAAAAAAAATAGACCCGCACTTGAGCACTCAGAGACTAACACCGAAATACGAATGAATAGTGAATGCCCGTATTGTATGAAATAACAGCCGCGTTTGACCGATGGTCTATTCATTCGTATTTCAGAACTTTGCCAATCAAACCATTACAAATAGACCAGACACTGCCGAGTTTTCTGCTTAGTGAATTCCCGGATTGGGACTTAGAAAAAAAACCACAAATCGGCAAGACTCGGATTTTTAGTAAATACTGGCCCTGGTGTGCACAAGACTATATAGTGAATGAATAGGCGTACAATTGATCTGTAAACAAATTGCACCAGTATTGAGCTGAGGGGGTGCACAAGATGAGCACGATGCCTAAGAAGGGTCCAAATAGAATCTGGCAAGGGACGGGGTGATTTATACATAGAGTAAACAGGATCTTTTTCCCAGGAACTCATTATCCAGAAAGAAAAATAAAAGTATGTAATAGCTGTAGGTCAGTCACACAGACAGGCAATGCCTAATAGCTCCCTCTAGTCACTGTATGGGCACTTACACGCTGAGCTAATTGGCCATAAAATGCAGCTTGTGCCCAAAAAGTGGTTCTACGTATTATGGCATCATCTGACCGCACTAATAAAACCCTCTCAGAACTAGGAGTGCGGCCTGAGTGCCGGAATACCATGGGGTGGAGTGGTGAGTTACAGGCGCTTGGGCACTTTAAATCTCTGAATTTCAAGCTCCTCCCCACTACAACCCAGTGTTCTCTAATGTGAACCAAAACTCTTACAAACATACCAAAGATAGAGAGTAACGATACAGAGAGCAGAATTGTGGGGCAGCCAGTGTCTTCAAATGGATAAACGAGAGTAAGATTTAAAGTACAAAAATCCAATTTTCTGAAGCGTCCATTGAGGGTACACTCAAAATTCCCAAAGCTCTGGGCACAAAAGTATTAACTCTGAAGAAGAAGGTGTGCACTGAAAACCAGAAATCCACCTGTCACAGTGCCACGTTGCCCAGTAGCCACCACCAACTTGGTGAAATGCATCCTCGCAGTTTCAGGGTCGTGAGGTCCTGCCCCAAAGGCAGTCTGGTGAATTTCAGAAGTAATCCACCTGCCCAGGGTCAGTTGTGATGTAGGTCATGGACCTATGCAGGTAGTGTAAAAGACCAACAGGTCTTACATCCCCTGCTTGTCCTCGGCCTCACAGACCTAAGTCACCAAAGTCCTAACAATGTCCAGACACTTATCCCAGTCTAAGGCCGGTAGCAAATTGTCTGAGTAAGGTGGAACTTGACCACTTAGGACAGAAAAAGAAGGTTTTGCTGCCCTGTCCACATGTGATACTAAGCATTGAGATCTACTCCCCAAGGCTCTTGGCTGAAACAAGCTTTATAGCCCTGAGTCTGATCTCTAACACCCTGCCGGTAGAACCATTGGTACGTACTCTGCAAAGCTGTCTGTGTCTGAATGCCCGTTCCTTTTTCCCTACCATTGACCCAATACCAAAAGATTGACATAATGCCTACCAGAGCCGCTCTTGAGTCCCTATCTTTGGAGCTGAACTGCTCCCTTCTGAGGTGCAACCAGAATCTACACCCACCTCATCCACCCACCTGGCAACAATGTGTGGGAAGATTTCACTGAGAAGGTAGTATGGGCCTCGGTGAAGGCTCTGACTGCTGAGGGCCAGATTCCCACCTGTCTGCCCCCCTGGATGAACACCGCTGTGGTAGCTGGAACTTTAAGCTCCGTCTCTCACAGGCTTCTGCTGGGAAACAGCACTGAGGTTGTGACACCCTCCAACCTTGAAGGCTGGTGTCCGCTGTCACAATCTTTCAGCCCCAGATGGAGTACAGGTGACCCCCTACTAAGGCGTCCCCCCAGCTACAGCCAGCACTTCTAAAAATACTGCCAGACAGTCACTATTTTTGTCTCCCATTCCCAACCAATGTTCTGTTTTGAACATGATGAAGGAACAGTGGACAGTCAGAAGGTTCCTCATCTCCCTTCTTCCCAGACCTCGGACATCTTTAGGTGGCTAAACACGGGCCACGTGAGTAGCCACATCCAGCAATTTAGCAATGGGCCTGGGTTACCAAATCACAATGCCGGCTTGTTAGTGGAGACAGCAGACAGACAATTCCCATCCCATCACTTTTTAGCACCACGTTGGCTTGTTATCCCACCAGGTGATCTCTCTGGTGGTATTGGCACGTGTTTGACCAGCATTATTCCTCGGGAAGCCCAGGAACATTTGCATACATCCTTATGGAGGCTGCTGTTTGACACTCTGGGTAAATCCTCATGTCTTGCTAAATTATTACTAAATGCAAAAGTGAAAATGTTATCTTTGCTCATGAGGTGCTGTAATTGCTGATAACACTCCCCCCCCCCCCTTCCCCCCCACCATCTCCTCCCCAGGACTATGGCTCTCCCATCTAACCTGCACAGAGCAGGAGGGAGGTCATCCGGGTGTAACATAGCACGAAGGGGGCTGGGACACCATCCCCAATTTTATCTAATCTCCCGGCTGCTTATCTTATCACCCCTGTATCTGTAAGTGGAATACGGTGATGGTCTTAATTACAGTGCAGCTTTCTAAGTTCTATGTTGTATAACTCAGGGCCGTCTTTCCCTTTCTGCGTACAAGGACACGGATGGTAGAATGAACCCCAGTCTTGTCCCAGGTCAATGGTCCTGTTGCCATTTGCCTGTGTAATAACCTGTCGGTTGTCCCCAGCAATATCCTATGTATTATATAAATGGTGCGCGTCTGTCTGCAGTGCGGGATTTTACATATACTGCCGCAGTGCAGCCTGGTACGCCCACGTGACCCTGTGCAATAGGGAGCGCTGATCCCAGCGTGTAACAGCACCCTAAGGGCACAAAGTGGGCGCAAGTTTGGACAGCGCAGAGTCTGAATCGGGCTCTAAGTGTTGAGTGATCCAGGGGCCCAAATTAATCGTATTGGAACAGCTGAGGATCACAGAATAAACACCAGTAGAAAACGTAACAATTATTGGCTCATAAACAGGATGGTATAAACAACAAGAGCCAGATGGAATGCAAAATAAATACAAAACATATTGGGGTCTGATTCTGAGCTGGAAGAAAAGAAAAAGAGCCAGTAACTTTGCACCTGGGTAGCACCATGCTGCGCTGCAGGCAGGTAGACGTAACATGTGCAGAGAGATTAGATGTGGGAGGGTCGTGTCCTTGCTCAGAGCCAGTAACTTTGCACTTGCGTAACACCATGCTGCGCTGCAGTCGGGGCAGATGTAACACGTGCAGAGAGATTAGATGTGGGAGGGACGTGTCCTAGCTCTGAGCCAGTAACTTTGCACCTGGGAAGCACCATGCTACGCTGCAGACGGGGCAGACGTAACACGTGCAGAGATATTAGATGTGGGAGGGGCATGTCCTAGCTCTGTGCCAGTAACTTTGCACCTGGGTAACACCATGCTGTGCTGCAGACGTAACACGTGCAGAGAGATTAGATGTGGGAGGGGCATACCCTAGCTCAGAGCCAGTAACTTTGCACCTGGGTAACACCATGCTGCGCTGCAGGTGGGGCAGACGTAACACGTGCAGAGATATTAGATGTGGGAGGGGCATGTCCTAGCTCTGAGCCAGTAACTTTGCACCTGGGTAACACCATGCTGTGCTGCAGACGTAACACGTGCAGAGAGATTAGATGTGGGAGGGGCATGCCCTAGCTCAGAGCCAGTAACTTTACACCTGGGTAACACCATGCTGCGCTGCAGGTGGGGCAGACGTAACACGTGCAGAGATATTAGATGTGGGAGGGGCATGTCCTAGCTCTGAGCCAGTAACTTTGCACCTGGGTAACACCATGCTGTGCTGCAGACGTAACACGTGCAGAGAGATTAGATGTGGGAGGGGCATGCCCTAGCTCAGAGTCAATAACTTTACACCTGGGTAACACCATGCTGTGCTGCAGGCGGGGCACACGCAACACGTGCAGAGAGATTAGAGGGGGAGAGGTGAGTCCTTGCTCAGATCTACATTACAGTGTGAGAATCAAGCTGCCCAGCATGTGTGGGCTACATGCGAAAGCAGCTCTTATTTACCCTGCATACAAAAATAATAAATGTGTTTGCCGCCCTAGCATTGCACCATGGTTTGTTCAGGTGCAAAGTTACTTGCTTGTCTTCCTTTGCTTCCAATGCAGAATCATCCCTATTCTCTTTATTGTGATACAAATGAGGTCATCACGTTGTGCGCTTGGCTGCTATTCATGCCTCTTGACAGTCCACCCCTCACCCAGCCGGGCCCCTGCTCCTGTGCCTGTAGTCCCACAGCAGTGCTTTCCATCCTTGCTGAACACGGGGCCCAGATAGCCCGGTCCCAGCTCTCGGTGTCTCGGCTACAGCCTCGTCCTCCTCCTGACGGCTCTGGACTGCTAGGAATGGAGGAGAAGAGGAGGACAGAAGCAGGGAACGGCTAGAGGCCAACAATGGTGACTACTGGCAACATGGCGGCAGGAAGGCCGGTGTCTCTACCCAGCATGCACCACATCGGCTTCCCCCTAACACTTACCATACAGACGGGGTAACTGAGGGGACCGGTTACTTGTTTCCCCGTATTCCTGGGTTAATAATACATCTCACTTTCTTTATATCTTCTACAGGGCTCTAACTGGGTATATAGCATGTGTCTTAATAGCAGTAGATATTACAGTAATATATAGATTATTATTCCACCGTCAGTGTGGCCGGACACCCCAGGGTGGCAGTTGCGGTACTGAGGTTAATCCCTTGTGCTGCGGCGCCATTTTCATATGAACTATCATGTTACATGTACTGTAAATGTATATTAATGTCTTTGAATGCACTGTGCACGTTCTAGAATTATAGGAACACATGATTATGCTCAAGGGATATTCTCACATAGTAAGTGATCTAGTCATTTTCCTGACCTATGACCCTATTCAGCATCAGTTGCCATTTTGCTAATGGCCCCAGCGATTCGATCGCAATTCAGTTGCCCAATATGTGCCATTGTGAGCGATATATCGATCCAATCCTCCGGATTGGACAGCATGTCGCTCAGTGTGTACCCAGTTTAAGACGGAATTCCTAATAATAGAACAAAAATCTGTGATGGCCTGTCAGACTGAGGTCGTCTGGTCACGCTCTGTAACTTCCCAACACGCTACAGTGGAGCAGCTCACCATTAACATGAATCTGGGGTTTAAAACGGAATACTGTCATTGTGGGATGGCGCGGATCTCAGCAGGTGGCAGTAACTCGGAGCGGAGGGAGAAGTTTGGAAGGACGGGCAAATCGGATTGCCACAAATCTTACCATAAATGATTGGAGATCAAAAGAAAAAAAACTTGCCTTAGGATCAGAGTGCGGTGTTACCGTGGACTGTAAGCGGACAGGGAACTGATAAGGAACAGTGATTACAGGATTCCTGGCGGAGATCAGAAAGCTGTGATTGCACTACATAGGATAGACCTGTGATAAGAAGCTGATACAGCTCTGCTCTGATACGTGCCGGTACACACACATATTGCAGGAACCGCTACGCCAGACGTTGGCTCTGTCTGGGGCATGTGATAAGGGTTGTCCATAGTCATACCTATATCCCCAACCCTGTAACTGCCGCTTCCGGACACCATTTACACATATTCCTCAACGCTGACCGGAGGAATTATGGGGCCCATTTATCAACAAGTGATGCAACTCGTTTCGTATGATAAATGGTGCTCCAGTCAATAAGCTCCCAACTGTCATTTTTCAAACAGATGACAGTTGGGAGCTGAACACATGACAGTTAGAAGCTGATTGGCTAGAGTACCATTTATCATACGCAATGGGGGAGATTCAAATGTTTGAAAAGTCGGTTGGGTGTCTGTCTATTAGATAGGAAAAAACAGACTCCCAACTGACTTTTCAAACATTCGAATCTCCCCCATGAGTCTTATCACTCGTTGATAAATGAGCTCCATGGTCTGTCATCCTGGGATCCCTAGGTCATAGTTGTTACAAACCTGCAGCGGCCGCGGCGGCCGCGCTTGTCCCTACGGGTGGTCTGGTCTGCCCGGCGCCTCGTTCCCCCTGGCGGTCTCCGGATTCAGTGGCGGGTCGGCGCTGCTCCCCGGCGGCTTCCCGGAAGCAGGGACGCCGCCATCGCAAGTGAGGGCAAGCAGGCGGAGCAGGTCTGACGTCACCTGCCTGCTCCGTCAATCAGGCTGGGGCGGGGAGTTTAAAAGCGGATACCAGGCAGAGATCCGGTGCCTGAGTATCTTCGTTTCTCCTTCGGAAGCTGTGATTCCAGAGCTCCCTCGTCCTGTGCCTCCAAGCATCCTGTGCCTCCAAGCATCCCGTGCCTCCAAGCACCTCCGTGCCTCCAAGCACCTCCGTGCCTCCAAGCACCTCCGTGCCTCCAAGCACCCCGTGCCTCCAAGCACCTCCGTGCCTCCAAGCACCTCCGTGCCTCCAAGTACCCTCGTGCCTTCAAGCACCTCCGTGCCTCCAAGCACCTCGTGCCTCCAAGCACCTCCGTGCCTCCAAGCACCTCCGTGCCTCCAAGCACCTCGTGCCTCCAAGCATCTCCGTACCTCCAGGGGCCTCCTAGCACGCCCTGTACTTCCAGCACCTCAGAACCCCAATACCGCGGAGCCTCCGACATCACGGTACCTCTAATATCTCAGTACCCCAGCCTTCAGTATTTCTACGAGTCTTGTCTTACAGGAGACCGTCAAGAACTCCTCTGTGCCTCCCGCCTGCCGACGTAGTCCTGCATGAGGAAGACCTACATCCGGCCATCCCTACTGCGACCCAGTGGCGGTTCCTCTTCCCGGTCATCGGAAGAAGCCCCGAGTCCACAACACTCCCAAACCAGGTCAGTGATAGTATACTCAGGCCTAATGGACTCGGGGATTCGGAACACGGACTCGAGTGCCATCCAGAACCTGGCTTCCCGAGTACAAAGTCAGGAGGCGGCGCAAGGCCAGGTGATGCAGTACCTCCAGCAGTTGTCCGGACGTCTGGATCAGATCCAGGCGTCTCTGGCCTCAGTAATTCCGGCTCCTGCTCCAGTGGTCGCACCAGTTGTCGTTGCCAGTAATGTTCAACCATCGGCTGGTATCACTCCACGTCTTCAGTTGCCTACTCCGTCCCGCTATAATGGGAATCCCAAAAATTGCCGCGGTTTCTTGAACCAATGCGAGGTACATTTCGAGCTACTTGCACACAACTTTCCTACAGACCGGTCCAAGGTAGCATATATCATTTCTTTATTGGAAGGTTCTGCTTTGGATTGGGTGTCTCCACTATGGGAACAGTCCGATCCCATGGTTTCCAACTATACCAACTTCATCTCGTCCTTTCGAAGGATTTTCGACGAACCCGGCAGAATGACCACGGCTTCTTCCGATTTGCTCCATGTTCGGCAAGGCGCCCGTTCCGTGGGCCAGTATGTGGTTCATTTCCAGACCATTGCTTCCGAACTACGCTGGAATAATGACGCCCTGAGAGCTGCCTTCTGGAACGGTCTTTCCGACCGGCTGAAAGATGAGCTGGTTACTAGAGATCTGCCGGATCCATTAGAAGATTTGATTTCTCTGTGCGTCAAGGTGGATCTTCGGATGCAAGAGCGTGGAAGAGAACGTAGTCATTCAGATCGTCCCAGGCTCCGGAATCCTACTCCTAGGCCGGTGGCCTCACCTAGCTCAGATGAGCCCATGCAAATTAACCGCTCCCGACTGTCTCCAGAAGAACGACAGCGTCGTCGTGAGGGTAAACTCTGCCTTTACTGTGGAGCCGCAGATCATTTTCTTAAATCTTGTAAAGTCCGTCCGGGAAACGGGCAGTCCTAGCTTGTTCCGGAGGAGTCAAGCTGGGAGTTGCGACAAAAGCTTCTCCAACTTCGGACTGTTTGCTTCCAGTAACTCTAGTCTCCAACTCAGTCTCCAAGTCTTGTGAAGCCCTATTGGACTCCGGAGCTGCGGGGAACTTCGTTTCTTCCATCTGTGCCCAAAGTTTGGGTTTGAAGTTACGGCCTATCGAGCGGCCAATCTCACTGACGGCTATCAATGGGACTAGAATTGCCAAAGGTCTTATAAGGTGGCGCACGGGGCCAGTTAAGCTGCAGGTCGGGGCTCTACATCAGGAAGATTTGGAACTCTTGGTAATCCCAGAAATGTCCCATGATCTGGTTCTTGGAATACCTTGGCTAAAAAGTCATAATCCCCACATCGACTGGAAGTCGTCACAAATTCTGTCCTGGAGTTCCTTTTGTCACACTAATTGTCTTACTCCTGTCTGTCCGCTCCGTGTCACTTCCAAGACGGATGAAGAGCACATTCCGGAGGCATATCAAGGGTACAAGGACGTGTTTTCGGAACAAGCTGCGGACCTATTACCACCTCACAGGCCTTGGGACTGCTCTATTGACCTTGTCCCAGGGAAGACGCCACCCCGTGGTCGCACATATCCTCTGTCTCTTCCTGAGACCCAAGCCATGTCGGAGTATATTAAGTCCAATCTGCTCAAAGGATTCATTCGCCCCTCTTCCTCCCCTGCTGGTGCAGGCTTCTTTTTTGTGAAGAAAAAAGACGGAGGGTTGAGACCATGCATCGACTACCGCGGCCTAAATGACATTACTATTAAGAATAAGTACCCTTTGCCACTAATCACAGAGTTATTTGATAGGGTTCGTGGGGCCCGCATTTTTTCCAAACTCGACTTGAGAGGAGCTTATAATCTTATACGCATCCGAGAGGGGGATGAATGGAAGACTGCCTTTAATACCCGAGATGGGCATTACGAATACTTGGTGATGCCATTTGGTCTTAGTAATGCTCCCGCGGTTTTCCAGGGATTCGTCAATGAAATCTTTCGTGATATGCTGTATCAGAGCGTTGTGGTATATTTGGACGACATATTGATTTTTTCCAAGAATCTTGTCGAACACAGGTTACAAGTCAAAGAAGTACTACACCGTTTACGAGAGAATCATCTCTACGCCAAGCTCTCCAAGTGTACCTTTGAAGTAACATCTATTCCGTTCCTCGGTTATGTCATCTCGGGGACGGAGCTTCGCATGGATCCGGAAAAGTTATCTGCCATTCGTGACTGGACTCAACCTCTTTCCCTGAAAGCAATACAAAGATTCCTGGGCTTTGCGAACTACTACAGGAAATTCATTAAGGGTTTCTCCACCATTGTTGCGCCCATTACTGCCCTGACGAGGAAGGGTTCCAATCCTAGTCTGTGGTCCCCGGAAGCCATTTTAGCTTTTTCTCGTTTAAAATTAGCCTTCATGACGGCTCCAGTTCTCAAACAACCAGATTTCGATGAACCCTTCTTCTTAGAAGTTGATGCGTCTTCAGTCGGAGTTGGGGCTGTTCTCTCCCAGTATTCCTCTGATAAGAAACTACATCCGTGTGGCTTCCATTCTCGTAAGTTCTCTCCGGCCGAACGGAACTACACTATTGGAGACCAGGAACTCTTGGCAATCAAGTCTGCCTTGGAAGAATGGAGATATCTTCTGGAAGGGGCTAAACACGTGTTTACTATCTACACAGATCACAAGAATTTGCTGTACATCAAATCCGCACAGTGCTTGAATCCTCGCCAGGCAAGATGGGCACTTTTCTTTTCCCGATTCTCGTTCATTATCAAGTACCGGGCCGGGAGTCTCAATATTAAAGCAGATGCACTTTCTCGTTCACAAGTTTCCTCTGACGAGGATGAACCTCCGGAGCGGGGTTTAATTCTGAATCCAGTTTCTGTCTCTGTTGCTTTAACTACTCCAGCTCCTCCTCCTGGAAGAATGTCCGTACCAGCTAGATTCCGCTCAAGGATACTACTGTGGGTCCATAACTCCAAGTTTTCCGGTCATCCCGGCGCTCAGAAGATGTACAAGTTTCTGCAAAGATCTTACTGGTGGAACACCATGAGGAAGGATGTACAAGATTGCGTTAATTCCTGTCCCCAATGTACACAACACAAATCTCCTCGTTTGCCTCCTGCAGGGTTACTTCGTCCTCTGCCTATCCCTGTGAGACCCTGGACTCACATTTCCATGGACTTCGTCACTGACCTGCCCTGTTCCAAAGGTTTCAACACCGTTTGGGTTATCGTTGACCGTTTTTCGAAGATGGCACACTTTGTGCCCTTGACTGGTCTTCCAACAGCACCGAAACTGGCACTACTGTTTATCCGAGAACATTTTCGTTTGCATGGGTTGCCACAAGAGATTGTTTCTGACCGAGGAGTACAGTTCACCGCCAGGTTTTGGAAAGCCCTTTGTTCGACTCTGCAAATCAAACTTAAGTTTTCGTCTGCTTATCATCCCCAAACAAATGGACAAACGGAACGTGTCAATCAGGATCTAGAGACTTTTCTTCGTCTGTACCTCTCTCCTTCACAGGACAATTGGGTGGAGTTGCTGCCTTGGGCGGAGTTTGCCCACAACCATTTGTTTCATTCTTCCACTGGGGAATCACCATTTTTCGTCAATTACGGGTTCCATCCCCGTGTTCCGGAATTTCCAAGCCTTCCGTTAGTAGAGGTTCCTGCTGTAGTATCCACTCTACGACACTTTGGACAAATTTGGAGGAAGGTTCATGCCAATCTTAAGCAGGTTTCGGCTCGGTACAAGTTCTTCGCAGATAAGAAACGGCGAGCTGCACCTCAATATAAAGTTGGGGACAGGGTATGGCTGTCCACACGGAACCTCCGGCTGAAGGTGCCTACCATGAAATTCGCTCCAAGGTTCATCGGGCCCTACCCTGTGCTAAAAGTCTTAAATCCTGTGGTCTGTAAACTGGGTTTGCCTGCCCATCTTCGAGTACCTAACGCCTTTCATGTTTCTCTACTCCGTCCCCTCGTTCTGAATCGGTTCCACTCAGCACTCCCTAGGTCAACGTCAGTAGTGGCAGAAGCCGGAGCAGAGTTTGAAATCAAAGCTATTCTTGACTCCCGTTATCTTCATAAAAAATTACAGTACTTGGTGGACTGGAAGGGTTACGGTCCTGAGGAAAGAAGTTGGATTGGAGCTACTGAAGTAATGGCTCCTCGTCTGATTCGGATCTTCCACTCCAAACATCCGACTAAGCCCGGGAAGTGTCCAGGGGCCACTCCTGGAGGAGGGGGTACTGTTACAAACCTGCAGCGGCCGCGGCGGCCGCGCTTGTCCCTACGGGTGGTCTGGTCTGCCCGGCGCCTCGTTCCCCCTGGCGGTCTCCGGATTCAGTGGCGGGTCGGCGCTGCTCCCCGGCGGCTTCCCGGAAGCAGGGACGCCGCCATCGCAAGTGAGGGCAAGCAGGCGGAGCAGGTCTGACGTCACCTGCCTGCTCCGTCAATCAGGCTGGGGCGGGGAGTTTAAAAGCGGATACCAGGCAGAGATCCGGTGCCTGAGTATCTTCGTTTCTCCTTCGGAAGCTGTGATTCCAGAGCTCCCTCGTCCTGTGCCTCCAAGCATCCTGTGCCTCCAAGCATCCCGTGCCTCCAAGCACCTCCGTGCCTCCAAGCACCTCCGTGCCTCCAAGCACCTCCGTGCCTCCAAGCACCCCGTGCCTCCAAGCACCTCCGTGCCTCCAAGCACCTCCGTGCCTCCAAGTACCCTCGTGCCTTCAAGCACCTCCGTGCCTCCAAGCACCTCGTGCCTCCAAGCACCTCCGTGCCTCCAAGCACCTCCGTGCCTCCAAGCACCTCGTGCCTCCAAGCATCTCCGTACCTCCAGGGGCCTCCTAGCACGCCCTGTACTTCCAGCACCTCAGAACCCCAATACCGCGGAGCCTCCGACATCACGGTACCTCTAATATCTCAGTACCCCAGCCTTCAGTATTTCTACGAGTCTTGTCTTACAGGAGACCGTCAAGAACTCCTCTGTGCCTCCCGCCTGCCGACGTAGTCCTGCATGAGGAAGACCTACATCCGGCCATCCCTACTGCGACCCAGTGGCGGTTCCTCTTCCCGGTCATCGGAAGAAGCCCCGAGTCCACAACACTCCCAAACCAGGTCAGTGATAATAGTGACACATGGGTCCTACTTACTGGAGAAGTTGGTGGAGGTATGGCTCTCAACATCGCCCAATCCACCCAGGGAGAATTTCTGCTCCTACTTGTCCAACTTATTAACTGCAGCTGTTTTTTTTTTTTTTTTTTTTAAATTCTAAACATTTTCCTGAAACAGATTCTAAATATGAACCACTCGCCTCCGCTAACACCTATTCCTCTGCTGGAGGCTGGAAGTGCGGCTCTGACTACAGATGCACATTCTGTGTGCGCCAGAGTGCTGATTGGGGGCACGTGCCATTCCCTAACTGTATATTACACCTGTTTCACCATCTGATGGAAACCATTATGTAGATATTACTTTGGTGCGGGGTCATTTGTTGCCGGAACACGCAGCAGATTTTGCGGATAGTTAGGTATATGGCGCCCTAGTTGACCTATGGAAAATTATATGGGAATTTAAGAAAATCTTCCGGTGATACCCATCTGTCATAGACTGGGAAACCTATCGGGAATACCTGAGGTTGTATCTGGCGGTGCCACAGATTGTGTGTAGTTACTGTATACCCCTCACTTAGACAGGGAAGAGCAGCTTAAATTTCGGATTTCCGGTCTTTAGGTCGACCACTATCGGTCAACATGGTCTTTAGGTGGACACACGAAAAGGGCGACATGCGTTTTTCACAATTTTTTTCATCCACGTGGACTACGATTGGGAACGGTAACCTTCCCGACGCATGGCGAGCAGACACGGTGCACTAATTGGGGTTCCCGGTCACTTTTTACGAAGAAAACAACACAAAAAACCCCTCATGTCGACCTTTTCCATGTTGATCTATTTCAGGTGTCGACCTAGTCACTGTCGACCAATAGTGGTTGACCTAATAACTGTCGACCTAGTTAGAGTCGACCCAGTGAACCAAACCCGAAGTTCGTACCAGATGGAACTTTAGTAACTATGGGGTCTATGTACTTAAGCCATTGAGAGAAAGTGGACGGAGATAAATTGCCAACCAATCAGCTTCTACCTGCCATGTTACAGGCTGTGTTTGAAAACTGACAGTTGGTAGCTGATTGGCTGGTACTTTATCTCTCTCCACTTTATCCACGCTTTAGACAGCTTGGTAGAGGAGAGCCAGGGCTTTATTATGGCATATGGCAGAGTCGGTAGGAGAAGGATGCGTGCTGCGTCTGACACAATCAGAGGGTGACACTCGGCAGAGACCACGTTACACATCGTTAGTGCACCGTACGCAGGAATGGCCCATTCCTTATACTCTGATTTATTAGACTTTCTAAACAGGGCAAACCGCAGGCTCATCCATAGCAACCAATCAGATTTTACTGATCATGTATTGAATGTGCTAAAGAAATGATAGCTAGACTTCGATTGGTTGCTATGGAAACCACAGTCACTCGCCCTCTGTAGAAGTTGCTAAATCTCCACCAAAGTTTAGAGATGGAAAAATTAAGTTGAATTTCCAGGGCGTAAAAGGAGGGTGGGGGTTTCGGTATGTTACCCCGGCTGTCAGGATGCCGACACAGACACCGGCATCCCGACATTGAAGATGCCGACATCGGAGGGGGTATGTATTTTTACCACCCCCACACTCCCCTACCCTAACCCTCCTGAGGTGGCACGTAGGGCTAAACCCTATACCGCCCCCCCTTCCCCCGTGCCTAACCCTAAACCCTCCTCCTCTTAACCCAGTCTCTTAGTTACCTCCAGGATGTTGGCTGTCGGTCTTCCTGCATTAGTCACATGACCGCCGGCATCCCGAGGGGGGGGAGAAGGTGCTTTGGGTGGCCTGAGAGTCATCACTTTTTGTAATTAAGTTAGTCAGAATATTGGGGGGGGGGGAGGGATATATCAACCCTAGGAGAGAGATAAAGTGGAGAAGTTACCCAAAGGAGCCTGCCATGTGCACTGCAGGGGAGGCAGATATAACATTTGCAGAGAGAGATAGATTTGGGTGGGTTATTTTGTTTCTGTGCAGGGTAAATACTGGCTGCTTTATATTTACACTGCAAATTAGATTGCAGATTGAACACACCCCCACCCAAATCTAACTCTCTCTGCACATGTTATATCTGCCTCCCCTGCAGTGCACATGGTTTTGCCCAACTGCTAAAAATTTTCCTGCTGCGATCAACTTGGAATTACCCCCAGTGTGCGGCCTCTGATGTGATGTCGGCAGTATATAATGTTATAGACGGAAGGGTGAATAAATAAGCAGGGTTCAGTCTTGCATTATAGGTCTATAAATGTTCATTACAACTTGCCCAGAACTTCTAGAGAGCCGCATAATCTCTGCCTGTTTTCATGTAAGGGGAAACGGTGCAGGGTGGCCGGAGCTCCGACATCACGGCTGAACTCACTTATTTTTAAAGCGCCAACCATTTACAAGGGAAAACCAGGTTGCCTTTGCCTTGTAAATGATTGGCGCTTTAAAAAACAAACAAAAAACGTACAGGTTCGGCCGGAATCTCAGCGCTCCGCCTCGCATTGCATTACACCCGGCTCCACATACTTTCTCTATCAGGATCATTGATCCTTAATCTTTCTCTTGGTCCCTTCCAGGCTGGTGCTGGATGGGGCTCCCATCATCGCCATCCACAAGGCCAGGTACTACAAGAGGAAAGATGGACTAGCGCTGGGTCCCGGTCCGTTTGTCACAGGCTTGGAATATGCCACGGACACGAAAGCCACGGTGGTGGGGAAGCCAGAGAGGACGTTTTTCCTGGAAGCCCTGAGAGGTACCGGCTGCAGCACGGAGGAATCCGTCATGATCGGGGATGTAAGTTGGAAGTGGTTCCGATAAGCCATGCGGGGTGGTACTTAGTGTACAGTATTCACGGGTGTCTCCTGGATTAGAGGCCGGGGCTGCCAGCAGAAATTGTGGGACCCAGGACTGACAAAATAGGCTGCTCCCCCAAATCCCCCCCATCCCCAACTGCTACCTTATCTCAGTCACATCAGCGTGAGCGTCCCCCTGGTGCTAGTGTGCTCCTGAAGCTCCTCCTCTCTGGTGCACTGAAGCTCCTCCTCTCAGGTGCACTGAAGCTCCTCCTCTCTGGTGAACTGAAGCTCCTCCTCTCTGGTGCACTGAGCTCCTCTCTGGTGAGAGCTCCTCCTCTCTGGTGCACTGAAGCTCCTCCTCTCTGGTGCACTGAAGCTCCTCCTCACTGGTGAGAGCTCCTCCTCTCTGGTGCACTGAAGCTCCTCCTCTCTGGTGCTTTTCACAGGCAAACACAGGGCGCATTCAGCACAGCGTCATCACGTCACATTGTGTATTTTACCAGCCGAAGGCCCACTGATTAGAAGGAAGGGGAGGCAGAGCTTGGGGGCTGCTGGGTAGTTGTAGTTCTCCCGGTTCAGGATGGCCATGTAAATCTGTTCCTGGCCAGGCGGACCGCAATTAGATTGTTACTGGCGATCGGCTTAATGGGTGGTCCAGTGCACACTGATTTGCCGGTAGGAGCCAAGGACGGGCCTCCTTCTCTGCCCCGGCCCAGGACTCCAGTCCCGGCAGTCTACCCCTGATGGTGGCTCCGTTAGAGGCACCCGGCACTGAGGGGCTGCCTGGGACGTGCTTACAGTTTGTACTGCCCTATTCACCCCAAATTCTCTCACTATAAAGACAGTTACTGACTTTCTCAGTGTAACATGGATAAATAAGGAGTTGCCACTGAGCAACCTGCAAAAAAGGTAAAAAATTATCGTGTTTTCTGTTGCTGCCCCCAGTACAGTGCGGCTCTAGGCAAGTGCCTGCTTAACACCACTAATTGCCCTTCTAGTAAAACAAAGGTTTCTTTTCCTCATTATCTCATTTCAACAAACAGGATAGGCTATATATAGTGACCATTTGCTGCATACAATACATAGACTAGTTGTTTGATTACTATTGTTTCTCTAACGTCCTAGTGGATGCTGGGGACTCCGTAAGGCCCATGGGAAATAGACGGGCTCCGCAGGAGACTGGGCACTCTAAGAAAGATTTAGGACTACCTGGTGTGCACTGGCTCCTCCCCCTATGACCCTCCTCCAAGCCTCAGTTAGATTTCTGTGCCCGGCCGAGCTGGATGCACACTAGGGGCTCTCCTGAGCTCCTAGAAAGAAAGTGTTTGTTAGGTTTTTTATTTTCAGTGAGACCTGCTGGCAACAGGCTCACTGCAGCGAGGGACTAAGGGGAGAAGAAGCGAACCTACCTAAGTGGTGGTAGCTTGGGCTTCTTAGGCTACTGGACACCATTAGCTCCAGAGGGATCGAACACAGGACCCAACCTCGTCGTCCGTTCCCGGAGCCGCGCCGCCGTCCCCCTTACAGAGCCAGAAGCAAGAAGGTGGTCCGGAAAATCGGCGGCTGAAGACTTCTGTCTTCTCCAAGGTAGCGCACAGCACTGCAGCTGTGCGCCATTGCTCCTCATGCACACCACACACTGCGGTCACTGATGGGTGCAGGGCGCTGGGGGGGGGCGCCCTGAGCAGCAATACTAACACCTTGGCTGGCAAACTAGCACCATATATAGCCCCAGGGGCTATATAGGTGTTTATTAACCCCTGCCAGAACTTTTACAATAGCGGGAGAAAGCCCGCCGAAAAAGGGACGGAGCCATCTCCCTCAGCACACTGGCGCTATTTTTCCCTCACAGCTCCGCTGGAAGGAAGCTCCCTGGCTCTCCCCTGCAGTCCTGCACTACAGAAAAGGGTAAAAAAGAGAGGGGGGGCACAAATTAGGCGCAGTATAAATATATATGCAGCTATAAGGGAAAAACACGTTTTTATAGGTGATATCCCTGTGATATATAGCGCTCTGATGTGTGCTGGCATACTCTCCCTCTGTCTCCCCAAAGGGCTTTGTGGGGTCCTGTCCTCTGTAAGAGCATTCCCTGTGTGTGTGCTGGGTGTCGGTACTGCTGTGTCGACATGTATGAGGAGGAAAATGATGTGGAGGCGGAGCAAATGCCTGTGAATGTGATGTCACCCCCTGCGGGGTCGACACCTGTGTGGTTGGACTTATGGAAGGAATTGCGTGAAAGTGTCAACTCCTTACACAAAAGGTTTGACGACATAGGACAGCCGGTTACACAGCTTGTGCCTGTTCCAGCGTCTCAAATGTCATCAGGGGCCTTAAAACGCCCGCTACCTCAGGTGACAGATACAGACGTCGACACGGATACCGACTCCAGTGTCGACGATGATGAGACTAGTGTACCCTCCAATAGGTCCACCCGTTACATGATTGAGGCAATGAAAAATGTTTTACACATTTCTGATAATACCCCAGGTACCACAAAAAAGGGTATTATGTTTGGTGAGAAAAAACTACCTGTAGTTTTTCCTGCATCTGAAAAATTAAATGAGGTGTGTGAGGAAGCGTGGACTTCCCCCGATAAGAAATTGATAATTTCAAAACGGTTATTGGCAGCGTACCCTTACCGCTAGAGGATAGGTCACGTTGGGAAACACCCCCTAGGGTAGATAAGGCGCTGACACGCTTATCAAAGAAGGTGGCACTACCGTCTCCGGATACGGCCACCCTGAAGGAACCTGCTGATAGAAAGCAGGAAGCTACCCTAAAAGCTATTTACACACACACGGGCATTATATTGCGACCAGCGATTGCATCAGCTTGGATGTGCAGTGCTGCTGCTGCGTGGTCAGATTCCCTGTCGGATAATATTGATACCATGGATAGGGACAATATTTTGCGGACGATTGAGCATATAAAAGATGCAGTCTTATACATGCGTGATGCACAGAGGGATATTTGCCGGCTGGCATCAAGAATAAGCGCTATGTCCATTGCCGCCAGAAGGGGGTTATGGACTCTGCAATGGTCTGGCGATGCCGACTCAAAGCGGTACATGGAGGTTTTGCCCTATAAGGGGGTGGAACTGTTTGGGGATGGTCTTTCGGACCTCGTGTCCACAGCTACTGCTGGGAAATCGACCTTTTTGCCACAGGCTGCCCCACAGCAAAAGAAAGCACCGTATTATCAGGTACAGTCCTTTCGGCCCCAGAAAAGCAAGAGGGCTAGAGGCTCATCCTTTCTGCCGAGAGGCAAAGGTAGAGGAAAAAAGCTGCAACACACAGCTAGTTCCCAAGAGCAGAAGTCCTCCCCTGCGTCCGGTAAGTCCACAGCATGACGCTGGGGCTGCTCAGGCGGACCCGGGTACGGTGGGGGCCCGTCTCAGAAAATTCAGCGCACAGTGGGCTCTCTCACAGGTGGATCCCTGGGTCCTTCAAGTAGTACTTCAGGGGTACAGGCTGGAATTCGAGACGTCTTTCCCCCCGCCGTTTCCTAAAATCTGCCTTACCGGCAACTCCCTCTGCCAGGGAGGCAGTGTTGGTGGCTATTCAAAAACTGTATTCACAGCAAGTGATTGTCAAGGTACCCCTCCTTCAGCAAGGAAAGGGTTACTATTCCACAATGTTTGTGGTACCGAAACCGGACGGTTCGGTGAGGCCCATCTTAAATTTAAAATCCTTGAACACTTATATCAAAAGGTTCAAGTTCAAGATGGAATCGCTCAGGGCGGTTATTGCGAGCCTGGAAGAGGGGGATTACATGGTCTCCCTGGACATCAAGGATGCGTACCTGCATGTCCCCATTTACCCTCCTCACCAGGAGTACCTCAGATTTGTGGTACAGGACTGTCACTATCAGTTCCAGACGCTGCCGTTTGGGTTGTCCACGGCACCGAGGGTCTTTACCAAGGTAATGGCCAAAATGATGATACTCCTTCGCAAGAAAGGAGTTTCAATTATCCCGTACTTGGACGATCTCCTGATAAAGGCGAGGTCCAAGGAACAGTTGGTAGTGGGGGTAGCACTTTCTCGGGAAGTGCTACAACAGCACGGCTGGATTCTCAATATTCCAAAGTCACAGCTGGTCCCGACGACACGTCTTCTGTTCCTGGGAATGATTCTGGACACAGACCAGAAAAGAGTGTTTCTTCCAGTGGAAAAAGCCGAGGAGTTGTCATCTCTAGTCAGAGACATCCTCAAACCGGGACAGGTGTCGGTACATCAATGCACACGAGTCCTGGGAAAAATGGTAGCTTCGTACGAGGCAATTCCATTCGGAAGGTTCCACGCAAGGACTTTCCAGTGGGACCTGTTGGACAAATGGTCCGAGTCCCATCTCCAGATGCAACAGCGGATAACCCTGTCGGCAAGAACCAGCGTGTCGCTGCTGTGGTGGCTGCAGAGGGCTCATCTACTAGAGGGCCGCAGATTCGGAATACAGGACTGGGTCCTGGTGACCACGGATGCCAGCCTTCGGGGCTGGGGGGCAGTCAAACAGGGAAGAAATTTCCAAGGACTGTGGTCAAATCAGGAGATTTCGCTTCACATAAATATTCTGGAGCTAAGGGCCATTTACAATGCCCTAAGTCAAGCAAGACCCCTGCTTCAGAACCGGCCGGTGCTGATCCAGTCAGACAACATCACGGCGGTCGCCCATGTAAACAGACAGGGCGGCACAAGAAGCAGGAGGGCAATGGCAGAAGCCACAAGGATTCTCCGATGGGCAGAGAATCATGTGTTAGCACTGACAGCAGTATTCATTCCGGGAGTGGACAACTGGGAAGCAGACTTCCTCAGCAGGCACGACCTCCACCCGGGAGAATGGGGACTTCATCCAGAAGTTTTCAGAATGCTGGTAAACCGTTGGGAAAAACCACAGGTGGACATGATGGCGTCCCGCCTCAAAAAAAAAAAAAAAAAGCTAAAAAGGTATTGCGCCAGGTCAAGGGACCCTCAGGCGATCGCTGTGGACGCTCTAGTGACACCGTGGGTGTACCAGTCGGTTTATGTGTTTCCTCCTCTGCCTCTCATACCCAAGGTACTGAGAATAATAAGAAGGCGAGGAGTGAGAACTATTCTCGTGGCTCCGGAGTGGCCAAGAAGAGCTTGGTACCCGAACTTCAAGAGATGCTTGCAGAGGACCCTTGGCCTCTGCCGCTCAGACAAGACCTGCTGCAGCAGGGACCCTGTCTGTTCCAATACTTACCGCGGCTGCGTTTGACGGCATGGTGGTTGAACGCCGGATCCTAAAGGAAAAAGGCATTCCGGAGGAAGTCATCCCTACCCTGATCAAAGCCAGGAAGGATGTCACCGCAAAGCATTATCACCGCATTTGGCGGAAGTATGTTGCTTGGTGTGAGGCCAAGAAGGCCCCAACGGAGGAATTTCAACTGGGTCGATTCCTACATTTCCTGCAAGCAGGGGTGACTTTGGGCCTCAAATTGGGGTCCATTAAAGTCCAGATCTCGGCCCTGTCGATTTTCTTCCAGAAAGAACTGGCTTCACTGCCTGAAGTTCAGACTTTTGTCAAGGGAGTTCTGCATATTCAGCCTCCTTTTGTGCCCCCAGTGGCACCTTGGGATCTCAATGTGGTCTTGGAGTTTCTAAAATCACATTGGTTTGAGCCACTTAAGACTGTGGATTTAAAATATCTCACGTGGAAAGTGGTTATGTTGTTGGCTCTGGCTTCGGCCAGACGTGTGTCAGAATTGGCGGCTTTGTCCTGTAAAAGCCCCTATCTGATTTTCCATATAGATAGGGCAGAGTTGAGGACTCGTCCTCAGTTTCTCCCGAAGGTGGTATCAGCTTTTCACTTGAACCAACCTATTGTGGTGCCTGTGGCTACTAGGGACTTGGAGGATTCCAAGTTTCTGGACGTAGTCAGGGCCCTGAAAATTTATGTTTCCAGGACGGCTGGAGTCAGGAAGACTGACTCGCTGTTTATTCTATGTGCACCCAACAAGCTGGGTGCACCTGCTTCTAAGCAGACTATCGCGCGCTGGATTTGTAGCACTATTCAGCTGGCGCATTCTGCGGTAGGACTACCGCAGCCTAAATCTGTAAAAGCCCATTCCACAAGGAAGGTGGGCTCATCTTGGGCGGCTGCCCGAGCTGCTACTTGGTCAGGGGCAAACACGTTTGCAAAATTCTATAAATTTGATACCCTGGCTGAGGAGGACCTGGAGTTCTCTCATTCGGTGCTGCAGAGTCATCCGCACTCTCCCGCCCGTTTGGGAGCTTTGGTATAATCCCCATGGTCCTTACGGAGTCCCCAGCATCCACTAGGACGTTAGAGAAAATAAGAATTTACTCACCGGTAATTCTATTTCTCGTAGTCCGTAGTGGATGCTGGGCGCCCATCCCAAGTGCGGATTGTCTGCAATACTTGTAAATAGTTATTGTTACACAAATCGGGTTGTTATTGCGAGCCATCTGTTCAGAGGCTCCTCTGTTATCATGCTGTTAACCGGGGTTCCTATCACGAGTTATATGGTGTGATTGGTGTGGCTGGTATGAGTCTTACCCGGGATTCAAAATCCTTCCTTATTGTGTCAGCTCTTCCGGGCACAGTATCCTAACTGAGGCTTGAAGGAGGGTCTTAGGGGGAGGAGCCAGTGCACACCAGGTAGTCCTAAATCTTTCTTAGAGTGCCCAGTCTCCTGCGGAGCCCGTCTATTCCCCATGGTCCTTACGGAGTCCCCAGCATCTACTACGGACTACGAGAAATAGAATTACCGGTGAGTAAATTCTTATTTTTTTTATTGTTCGGTTCCAGCATATAACTTCATTGTATTTTGGGCATTTTACAGAACAGTGTATCCCAAAACAGTGCTCGCAGACCATGTTTTCAACATTTCTTTAAATATACATACAGGTGATTTTTTTACGGGGGAAGGGGATGTATCAAAGATTTGAAAGAGATAAAGTACCAATCAATCTGCTCCCCACTGCAATTTTTCAAGCACAGTCTGTAACATGGCAGGAGCGGATTGGCTGGTACTTTATCTCCGTCCACTTTATCTCTCTCCAATGTTTGATACATTTCCCCCTCAGTTTTCCTAGCTGCACTTTAATTATCCTACCTGTTTCCACAAACGTAAATCCTCAAAACATGAACTGTTGGAGAAGGGGAGGACCGGATTTGGGAAACACAGGTAAAGTAGTTCAGCCATCAGGACTTTAAAAGAAAAGACACCTGAGACTCTGATGCTGTAGTGACCTCTTGTGGGCATACCTGGTAGCTACATTCATGCATAGAAGGCTTATGTGTGACCTATTGAATGGAGTGTCCTGTGACTCTGTGAAAGTGACGACAGGGGAAGGCCACTGAAAGGCTCGCAGAATGTATTTTTGTGTGAGTTAAACAATCAAGGGTTAATGTGAAGAAAGACCGGGCATCATTACATAATTTAATGCAGTGGTTCCCAAACTCCGTCCTCAAGGAGCACTAACAGTCCAGGTTTTAAGTATATCCATGGCTCAGCATAGATGGGTTAAATCATATTGTCTGAGGTACTAATTAAGTCACCTGTGGCCAAGCATGGATATACTTGAAACCTGGACCATTATTGCTCCTTGAGCACTGAGTTTGGGAACATCTGCTGTAATGAAAGGAGAATTCCAGTTCCCCCGCTAATTACCTATACCCCTGGAGTCCAGCAGTTTTGCCCCATTTAAAAACAAATATAAAACCCAGCGCTGTGTTACCTTACGTCATCTCCACTTGTAGTGTGGTAAGAACATCAGCCCAATCAGCCATTTTCCCAGGTATTCAGCAGAAATACTAATTAAACAATTTAGTTACACCTAAATGATGCTGATCAAGTCATATAAGATTGATCACAGAACATCAGTAGTCCTGTTATTAAAGTGTTATGGTTACCTGTGGACTGCGGAAGCAGCCATCTTGTGAGTTACTCCCTGACACTAGGCACAGTATGAATGATCTCACTAGCTCCCAGGGAATGATTGGCTACACTCATATAAACATTGGGCCAACAAAATGGCTGCCACGTTAGGTCTGTTAGAGTATATGAAGTGAAAGCAGCTGTTCTTTCTCCGTCTCAGGACTGCCGCGATGACGTTGGAGGGGCGCAGAACACTGGCATGTTGGGGATACTAGTAAAGACTGGTGCGTATCAATCTAATTGCATTATAAATCCATCATCACACTACTACTGACTGCATTAAAAACTCCGCTGTAGCCCACGGCGACCAACCAGACATGCGCTGTAACTCACAGCGACCAATCAGCCCACCAAAGCCAGTGAGCTTGTCGGCATTCATTTTACGAAATGTAAAATGACATCTGATTGGGTGGCTCATTTGCACCTTGTTGTGAATCTAGGCCCTGTGTATGTTCATTGGTGGAAGGTTGCTGTAGTCAGTCCATGCATGATAACATGAGCCACCGCCCCTCAGAATAAGCCCTACTGATGCTTCTGAAAATGGTAGAATGACCAAAGTGAGGCACATACATGACCCTTGTGTATGATAATTTCTCTGACGTCCTAGTGGATGCTGGGGACTCCGTAAGGACCATGGGGAATAGCGGCTCCGCAGGAGACTGGGCACAAATAGAAAGCTTTAGGACTACCTGGTGTGCACTGGCTCCTCCCCCTATGACCCTCCTCCAAGCCTCAGTTAGATTTTTGTGCCCGGCCGAGCTGGGTGCAAACTAGGGGGCTCTCCTGAGCTTCTTAGAAAGAAAGTTAGTTTAGGTTTTTTATTTTCAGTGAGACCTGCTGGCAACAGGCTCACTGCTACGAGGGACTAAGGGGAGAAGAAGCGAACCTGCCTGCTTGCAGCCAGCTTGGGCTTCTTAGGCTACTGGACACCATTAGCTCCAGAGGGATCGAACACAGGCCCAGCCTCGGAGTCCGGTCCCAGAACCGCGCCGCCGGTCCCCTTACAGAGCCAGAAGCAAGAAGTGGTCCAGAAAATCGGCGGCAGAAGACATCAGTCTTCATCAAGGTAGCGCACAGCACTGCAGCTGTGCGCCATTGCTCCTCATGCACCTCACACTGCGGTCACTGACGGGTGCAGGGCGCTGGGGGGGGGCGCCCTGAGCAGCAATATTAACACCTTGGCTGGCAAAAATACATCACATATAGTCCCCAGGGCTATATGGGTGTACATTAACCCCTGCCAGATTTTCCATAAAAGCGGGAGAAAAGTCCGCCGAGAAGGGGGCGGAGCTATCTCCCTCAGCACACTGGCGCCATTTTCCCTTACAGCTCCGCTGGAAGGACGTCTCCCTGACTCTCCCCTGCAGTCCTGCACTACAGAAAAGGGTAAAAAAGAGAGGGGGGGCACTATTTAGGCGCAGTATTAATTATAACAGCAGCTATAGGGGAAAACACTCTATATAGTGATATCCCTGTATATATATATAGCGCTCTGGTGTGTGCTGGCATACTCTCCCTCTGTCTCTCCAAAGGGCTAGGTGGGGTCCTGTCCTCTATCAGAGCATTCCCGGTGTGTGTGCTGTGTGTCGGTACGGCTGTGTCGACATGTATGAAGAGGAAAATGATGTGGAGGCGGAGCAATTGCCTGTAGATGTGTTGTCACCCCCTGCGGGGTCGACACCTGAGTGGATGGGCTTATGGAAGGAATTACGTGAAAGTGTCAACTCTTTACATAAGAAGTTTGACGACATGGGACAGCCGGCTTCTCAGCTTGTGCCTGTCCAGGCGTCTCAGAGGCCATCAGGGGCTCTAAAACGCCCGCTACCTCAGATGGCAGATACAGACGTTGACACGGATACCGACTCCAGTGTCGACGACGAGGAGACAAATGTAAATTCCAGTAGGGCCACACGTTACATGATTGAGGCAATGAAAAATGTTTTACACATTTCTGATAATACCACAGATACCACAAAAAAGGGTATTATGTTTGGTGAGAAAAAACTACCTGTAGTTTCTCTAACGTCCTAAGTGGATGCTGGGGACTCCGTAAGGACCATGGGGAATAGCGGCTCCGCAGGAGACTGGGCACATCTAAAGAAAGCTTTAGGACTATCTGGTGTGCACTGGCTCCTCCCCCTATGACCCTCCTCCAAGCCTCAGTTAGATCTCTGTGCCCGAACGAGAAGGGTGCACACTAGGGGCTCTCCTGAGCTTCTTAGTGAAAGTTTTAGATTAGGTTTTTTATTTTCAGTGAGACCTGCTGGCAACAGGCTCACTGCATCGAGGGACTAAGGGGAGAAGAAGCGAACTCACCTGCGTGCAGAGTGGATTGGGCTTCTTAGGCTACTGGACATTAGCTCCAGAGGGACGATCACAGGCCCAGCTTGGATGGGTCCCAGAGCCGCGCCGCCGGCCCCCTTACAGAGGCAGAAGAGGTCCGGAAAATAGGCGGCAGAAGACGTCCTGTCTTCAACAAGGTAGCGCACAGCACTGCAGCTGTGCGCCATTGCTCTCAGCACACTTCACACTTCGGTCACTGAGGGTGCAGGGCGCTGGGGGGGGGGCGCCCTGAGACGCAATAAAAACACCTTGGATGGCAAAAAAAATGCATCACATATAGCTCCTGGGCTATATGGATGCATTTAACCCCTGCCAGAATCCATAAAAAAGCAGGAGAAAAGTCCGCGAAAAAGGGGCGGAGCCTATCTCCTCAGCACACTGGCGCCATTTTCCCTCACAGCTCCGTTGGAGGGAAGCTCCCTGTCTCTCCCCTGCAGTCACTACACTACAGAAAGGGTTAAAAAAAGAGAGGGGGGCACTAATTGGGCGCAGTATTAACTATACAGCAGCTATAAGGGGAAAAACACTTATATAAGGTTATCCCTGTATATATATAGCGCTCTGGTGTGTGCTGGCAAACTCTCCCTCTGTCTCCCCAAAGGGCTAGTGGGGTCCTTTCCTCTATCAGAGCATTCCCTGTGTGTGTGCTGTATGTCGGTACTTTTGTGTCGACATGTATGAGGAGAAAAATGATGTGGAGACGGAGCAGATTGCCTGTAATAGTGATGTCACCCCCTAGGGGGTCGACACCTGAGTGGATGAACTGTTGGAAGGAATTACGTGACAGTGTCAGCTCTGTATAAAAGACAGTGGTTGACATGAGACAGCCGGCTACTCAGCTTGTGCCTGTCCAGACGTCTCATAGGCCGTCAGGGGCTCTAAAGCGCCCGTTACCTCAGATGGCAGATATAGACGCCGACACGGATACTGACTCCAGTGTCGACGGTGAAGAGACGAATGTGACTTCCAGTAGGGCCACACGTTACATGATTGAGGCAATGAAAAATGTTTTACACATTTCTGATAATACGAGTACCACCAAAAAAAGGGGTATTATGTTCGGTGAGGAAAAACTACCTGTAGTTTTCCTGAATCTGAGAAATTAAATGAGGTGTGTGATGATGCGTGGGTTTCCCCCGATAACAACGGATAATTTCTAAAATGTTATTGGCATTATATCCTTTCCCGCCAGAGGTTAGGGTGCGTTGGGAAACACCCCCTAGGGGGGATAAAGCGCTCACACGCTTGTAAGGGCTCTACCTTCGCCTGAGATGGCCGCCCTTAAGGATCCTGCTGATAGAAAGCAGGGGGGTATCCTAAAAGGTATTTACACACATACTGGTGTTATACTGCGACCAGCAATCGCCTCAGCCTGGATGTGCAGTGCTGGGTTGGCGTGGTCGGATTCCCTGACTGAAAATATTGATACCCCAGATAGGGACAGTATATTTTTGCCTATAGAGCATTTAAAAGATGCATTTTTATATATGCGTGATGCACAGCGGAATATTTGCCGACTGGCATCAAGTCTAAGCGCGTTGTCCATTTCTACCAGTAGAGGGTTATGGACACGTCAGTGGTCAGGTGATGCGTATTCCAAACGGCATTTGGAAGTATTGCTTTATTAAGGGAGGAGTTATTTGGGGTCGGTCTTTCAGACCTGGTGGCCACGGCAACAGCTGGGAATTCCACGTTTGTACCCCAGGTCGCCTCTCAACATGAGAAGACGCCGTATTATCAGGCGCAGTCTTTTCGTGGACAAGCGGGCAAAAGGTTCCTCATTTCTGCCCCGTGACAGAGGGAGAGGAAAAAGGCTGCAGAAATCAGCCAGTTCCCAGGAACAGAAACCCTCTCCAGCCTCTGCCAAGCCCTCAGTATACGCTGGGGCTTTACAAGCAGAATCAGGCACGGTGGGGGGCCCGTCTCAATGAATTTCAGCGCGCAGTGGGCTCACTCGCAAGTAGACCCCTGGATCCTTCAGGTGATATCTCAGGGGTACAAATTAGAATTCGAGACGTCTCCCCCTCGCCGTTTCCTAAAGTCGGCTTTACCGATGTCTCCTTCTGACAGGGAGACAGTTTTGGAAGCCATTCACAAGCTGTATTCCCAGCAGGTGATAATCAAGATACCCCTCCTGCAACAGGGAACGGGGTATTATTCCACACTGTTGTGGTACCGAAGCCGGACGGCTCGGTGAGACCGATTCTAAACCTAAAATCTTTGAACACTTACGTACAGAGGTTCAAATTCAAGATTGAGTCACTCAGAGCAGTGATTGCGAACCTGGAAGAAGGGGACTACATGATGTCTCGGGACATCAAGGATGCTTACCTTCATGTCAAAATTTACCCTTCTCACCAAGGGTACCTCAGGTTTATGGTCACTATCAGTTCAGACGCTGCCGTATGGATGGTACACGGCACCCCGGGTCTTTACCAAGGTAATGGCCGAAATGATGATATTCCTTCGAAGGAAGTGAATTTTAGTTATCCCTTCCTTGGACAATTCCCTGATAAGGGTAAGATCCAGGGAACAGTTGGAGGTCGGTGTAGCACTATCTCAGGTAGTGTTGCGGCAGCACGATTGGATTCTCAATATTCCAAAATCGCACCTGGTTCCGACGACGTGTCTTCTGTTCCTAGGGATGATCCTGGACACAGTCCAGAAAAAGGTGTTTCTCCCGGAGGAGAAAGCCAGGGAGTTATCCGAGCTAGTCAGGAACCTCCTAAAACCGAGCCAAGTCTCAGTGCATCAATGCACAAGGGTTCTGGGTAAAATGGTGGCTTCCTACGAAGCAATCCCATTCGGCAGATTCCACGCAAGAACTTTCCAGTGGGACCTGCTGGACAAATGGTCCGGATCGCATCTTCAGATGCATCAGCGGATAACCCTGTCACCAAGGACAAGGGTGTCCCTCCTGTGGTGGTTGCAGAGTGCTCATCTTCTAGAGGGCCGCAGATTAGGCATTCAGGACTGGGTCCTGGTGACCACGGATGCCAGCCTGCGAGGCTGGGGAGCAGTCACACAGGGAAGGAATATCCAGGGCTTATGGTCAAGCCTGGAGACATCACTTCACATAAATATCCTGAAGCTAAGGGACATTTACAATGCTCTAAGCTTAGCAAGACCTCTGCTTCAAGGTCAGCCGGTGTTGATCCAGTCGGACAACATCACGGCAGTCACCCACGTAAACAGACAGGGTGGCACAAGAAGCAGGAGGGCAATGGCAGAAGCTGCAAGGATTCTTCGCTGGGCGGAAAATCATGTGATAGCACTGTCAGCAGTATTCATTCCGGGAGTGGACAACTGGGAAGCAGACTTCCTCAGCACGACCTCCACCCGGGAGAGTGGGGACTTCACCCAGAAGTCTTCCACATGATTAAAAACTCGACAGGTATTGCGCCAGGTCCAGGGACCCTCAGGCAATAAGCTGTAGACGCTCTGGTAACACCGTGGGTGTACCAGTCAGGGTATGTGTTCCCTCCTCTGCCTCTCATACCCAAGGTACTGAGATTGATAAGATGGAGAGGAGTAAGCACTATATTCGTGGTTCCGGATTGGCCAAGAAGGACTTGGTAACCGGAACTTCAAGAGATGCTCACGGAGGATCCGTGGCCTCTACCTCTAAGAAGGGACCTGCTCCAGCAAGGACCCTGTCTGTTCCAAGACTTACCGCGGCTGCGTTTGACGGCATGGCGGTTGAACGCCGGATCCTGAAGGAAAAATAAGATTTTACTTACCGATAAATCTATTTCTCGTAGTCCGTAGTGGATGCTGGGACTCCGTCAGGACCATGGGGATTAGCGGCTCCGCAGGAGACAGGGCACAAAAATAAAAGCTTTAGGACTAGGTGGTGTGCACTGGCTCCTCCCCCTATGACCCTCCTCCAAGCCTCAGTTAGGATACTGTGCCCGGACGAGCGTACACAATAAGGAAGGATTTTGAATCCCGGGTAAGACTCATACCAGCCACACCAATCACACCGTACAACCTGTGATCTGAACCCAGTTAACAGTATGACAAACGTAGGAGCCTCTGAACAGACGGCTCACAACAATAACAACCCGATTTTTTTGTAACAATAACTATGTACAAGTATTGCAGACAATCCGCACTTGGGATGGGCGCCCAGCATCCACTACGGACTACGAGAAATAGATTTATCGGTAAGTAAAATCTTATTTTCTCTGACGTCCTAGTGGATGCTGGGACTCCGTCAGGACCATGGGGATTATACCAAAGCTCCCAAACGGGCGGGAGAGTGCGGATGACTCTGCAGCACCGAATGAGAGAACTCCAGGTCCTCTTTAGCCAGGGTATCAAATTTGTAGAATTTTACAAACGTGTTCTCCCCCGACCACGTAGCTGCTCGGCAGAGTTGTAATGCCGAGACCCCTCGGGCAGCCGCCCAAGATGAGCCCACCTTCCTTGTGGAATGGGCCTTGATAGATTCAGGCTGTGGCAGGCCTGCCACAGAATGTGCAAGTTGAATTGTGCTACAAATCCAACGAGCAATCGTCTGCTTAGAAGCAGGAGCACCCAGCTTGTTGGGTGCATACAGTATAAACAGCGAGTCAGATTTTCTGACTCCAGCCGTCCTTGAAATATATATTTTCAATGCCCTGACAACGTCCAGCAACTTGGAATCCTCCAAATCGCTAGTAGCCGCAGGCACCACAATAGGCTGGTTCAGGTGAAACGCTGAAACCACCTTAGGCAGAAACTGAGGACGCGTCCGCAGTTCTGCCCTGTCCGAATGGAAAATCAGATATGGGCTTTTATACGATAAAGCCGCCAATTCTGACACTCTCCTGGCTGAAGCCAGGGCCAGTAGCATGGTTACTTTCCATGTAAGATATTTCAAATCCACCGATTTGAGTGGCTCAAACCAATGGGATTTGAGAAAATCCAAAACTACATTAAGATCCCACGGAGCCACTGGGGGCACAACCGGGGGCTGTATATGTAGTACTCCTTTTACAAAAGTCTGGACTTCAGGAACTGAAGCCAATTCTTTCTGGAAGAAAATCGACAGGGCCGAAATTTGAACCTTAATGGACCCTAATTTGAGGCCCATAGACAATCCTGTTTGCAGGAAATGTAGGAATCGACCCAGTTGAAATTCCTCCGTCGGGGCCTTCCTGGCCTCACACCACGCAACATATTTTCTCCAAATGCGGTGATAATGTTGTGCAGTCACCTCCTTCCTGGCTTTTACCAGGGTAGGGATGACCTCTTCCGGAATGCCTTTTTCCCTTAGAATTCGGCGTTCAACCGCCATGCCGTCAAACGCAGCCGCGGTAAGTCTTGGAATAGACACGGTCCCTGCTGAAGCAGGTCCCGTCTTAGAGGTAGAGGCCACGGATCTTCCGTGAGCATCTCCTGAAGTTCCGGGTACCAAGTTCTTCTTGGCCAATCCGGAGCCACGAGTATCGTTCTTACTCCCCTTTGCCGTATAATTCTCAGTACTTTTGGTATGAGAGGCAGAGGAGGAAACACATACACTGACTGGAACACCCACGGTGTTACCAGAGCGTCCACAGCTATTGCCTGAGGGTCTCTGGACCTGGCGCAATACCTGTCCAGTTTTTTGTTGAGGCGGGACGCCATCATATCCACCTTTTGGTTTTTCCCAACGGTTCACAATCATGTGGAAGACTTCTGGATGAAGTCCCCACTCTCCCGGGTGTAGATCGTGTCTGCTGAGGAAGTCCGCTTCCCAGTTGTCCACTCCCGGAATGAACACTGCTGACAGTGCTATCACATGATCTTCCGCCCAGCGAAGAATCCTTGCAGCTTCTGCCATTGCCCTCCTGCTTCTTGTGCCGCCCTGTCTGTTTACGTGGGCGACTGCCGTGATGTTGTCCGACTGGATCAACACCGGCTGACCCTGAAGCAGGGGTTTTGCCAGGCTTAGAGCATTGTAAATCGCTCTTAGCTCCAGTATATTTATGTGAAGAGACATCTCCAGGCTTGACCACACTCCCTGGAAGTTTCTTCCCTGTGTGACCGCTCCCCAGCCTCTCAGACTGGCATCCGTGGTCACCAGGACCCAGTCCTGTATGCCGAATCTGCGGCCCTCTAACAGATGAGCACTCTGCAACCACCACAGAAGAGACACCCTTGTCCGTGGAGACAAAGTTATCCGCTGATGCATCTGCAGATGCGATCCGGACCATTTGTCCAGCAGATCCCACTGAAAAGTTCGTGCGTGGAATCTGCCGAATGGAATCGCTTCGTAAGAAGCCACCATTTTTCCCAGGACTCTTGTGCATTGATGCACAGACACTTTTCCTGGTTTTAGGAGGTTCCTGACAAGTTCGGATAACTCCCTGGCTTTCTCCTCCGGAAGAAACACCTTTTTCTGAACCGTGTCCAGAATCATTCCCAGGAACAGCAGACGTGTCGTCGGGGTCAATTGAGATTTTGGAAAATTCAGAATCCACCCGTGCTGTTGTAGCACTACTTGGGTTAGTGCTACTGCGTCCTCCAGCTGTTCTCTGGACCTTGCCCTTATCAGGAGATCGTCCAAGTAAGGGATAATTAATACGCCTTTTCTTCGCAGAAGAAACATCATTTCGGCCATTACCTTGGTAAAGACCCGAGGTGCCGTGGACAATCCAAACGGCAGCGTCTGAAACTGATAATGACAGTTTTGCACCACGAACCTGAGGTACCCTTGATGTGAAGGGCAAATTGGGACATGCAGGTAAGCATCCTTGATGTCCAGGGACACCATAAAGTCCCCTTCTTCCAGATTCGCTATCACTGCTCTGAGTGACTCCATCTTGAACTTGAATTTTTGTATGTACAGGTTCAAAGATTTCAGATTTAGAATAGGTCTTACCGAGCCGTCCGGCTTCGGTACCACAAATAGTGTGGAATAATACCCCTTTCCCTGTTGTAGGAGGGGTACCTTGACTATCACCTGCTGAGAATACAGCTTGTGAATGGCTTCCAATACCGTCGCCCTGTCTGAGGGAGACGTTGGCAGAGCAGACTTTAGGAACCGGCGAGGGGGAGACTTCTCGAATTCCAACCTGTAACCCTGAGATACTACCTGCAGGATCCAGGGGTCCACCTGTGAGTGAGCCCACTGTGCGCTGAAATTCTTGAGTCGACCCCCCACCGCCCCTGAGTCCGCTTGTAAAGCCCCAACGTCATGCTGAGGGCTTTGCAGAAGCCGGGGAGGGCTTCTGCTCCTGGGAGGGAGCTGCTTGGTGCACTCTCTTACCCTTTCCTTTGCCTCGGGGCAGATATGACTGTCCTTTTGCCCGCTTGTTCTTATAGGAACGAAAGGACTGCGGCTGAAAAGACGGTGTCTTTTTCTGTTGGGAGGGGACCTGAGGTAAAAAGGTGGATTTCCCGGCTGTTGCCGTGGCCACCAAATCCGATAGACCGACCCCAAATAATTCCTCCCCTTTATACGGCAATACTTCCATATGCCGTTTGGAATCCGCATCACCTGACCACTGTCGCGTCCATAAACTTCTTCTGGCAGATATGGACATCGCACTTACTCTCGATGCCAGAGTGCAAATATCCCTCTGAGCATCTCGCATATAAAGAAAAGCATCCTTTAATTGCTCTATAGTCAATAAAATACTGTCCCTATCCAGGGTATCAATATTTTCAGTCAGGGAATCCGACCAAACCACCCCAGCACTGCACATCCATGCTGAGGCGATGGCTGGTCGCAGTATAACACCAGTATGAGTGTATATACTTTTCAGGGTAGTTTCCAGCCTCCTATCAGCTGGATCCTTGAGGGCGGCCGTTTCAGGAGACGGTAACGCCACTTGTTTTGATAAGCGTGTGAGTGCCTTATCCACCCTAGGGGGTGTTTCCCAGCGCGCCCTAACCTCTGGCGGGAAAGGATATAATGCCAATAACTTCTTTGGAATTAGCAGTTTTCTATCGGGGTTAACCCACGCTCCATCACACACTTCATTCAATTCCTCTGATTCAGGAAAAACTACAGGTAGTTTTTTCAGACCCCACATAATACCCCTTTTTGTGGTACTTGCAGTATCAGAGATATGCAAAGCCTCCTTCATTGCCGTGATCATATAACGTGTGGCCCTACTGGAAAATACGTTTGTTTCTTCACCGTCGACACTAGATTCGGTGTCCGTGTCTGGGTCTGTGTCGACCGACTGAGGTAAAGGGCGTTTTACAGCCCCTGACGGTGTCTGAGACGCCTGGACAGGTACTAACTGGTTTGCCGGCCGTCTCATGTCGTCAACTGATTTTTGTAACGTGCTGACATTATCACGTAATTCCATAAACAAAGCCATCCATTCTGGTGTCGACTCCCTAGGGGGTGACATCACCATTACCGGCAATTGCTCCGCCTCCACACCAACATCGTCCTCATACATGTCGACACACACGTACCGACACACAGCAGACACACATGGACTGCTCTTATCGAAGACAGGACCCCACTAGCCCTTTGGGGAGACAGAGGGAGAGTTTGCCAGCACACACCCAAGCGCTATAAATATATAGGAACAACCCTACAGAAGTGTTGTCTCCCTTATAGCAGCTTAATATATCAATATCGCCAAAAAAGTGCCCCTCCTCTCTGTTTTTTTACCCTGTTTCTGTAGTGCAGTGCAGGGGAGAGTCCTGGGAGCCTTCCTCGCAGCGGAGCTGTGCAGGAAAATGGCGCTGTGTGCTGAGGAGATAGGCCCCGCCCCCTATTTCGGCGGGCTCTTCTCCCGGTGTTTGTGAGACCTGGCAGGGGTTAGCCAGAACAAGGTATTATCATTGCTGCCCAGGGCGCCCCCTCCCAGCGCCCTGCACCCTCAGTGACCGCTGGTGTGAAGTGTGCTGACAACAATGGCGCACAGCTGCAGTGCTGTGCGCTACCTCATGAAGACTGAAAAGTCTTCTGCCGCCGGTTTCTGGACCTCTTCACTTTTCGGCATCTGCAAGGGGGTCGGCAGCGCGGCTCCGGGACCGGACTCCATGGCTGGGCCTGTGTTCGATCCCTCTGGAGCTAATGGTGTCCAGTAGCCTAAGAAGCCAATCCATCCTGCACGCAGGTGAGTTCACTTCTTCTCCCCTAAGTCCCTCGTTGCAGTGAGCCTGTTGCCAGCAGGACTCACTGAAAATAAAAAACCTAATAACTTTTTCTAAGCAGCTCTTTAGGAGAGCCACCTAGATTGCACCCTGCTCGGACGGGCACAAAAACCTAACTGAGGCTTGGAGGAGGGTCATAGGGGGAGGAGCCAGTGCACACCACCTAGTCCTAAAGCTTTTATTTTTGTGCCCTGTCTCCTGCGGAGCCGCTAATCCCCATGGTCCTGACGGAGTCCCAGCATCCACTAGGACGTCAGAGAAAAAGGCATTCCGGATGAAGTCATCCCTATCCTGATCAAAGCCAGGAAGGATGTAACCGCAAAAACATTATCACCGCAATTGGCGAAAATATGTTGCGTGGTGCGAGGCCAGTAAGGCCCGACGGAGGAAATTCAACTGGGTCGATTCCTACATTTCCTGCAAACAGGAGTGTCTATGGGCCTGAAATTGGGGTCCATTAAGGTTCAAATTTCGGCCCTGTCAATTTTCTTCCAAAAAGAACTAGCTTCAGTCCCTGAAGTTCAGACGTTTGTAAAAGGGGTACTGCATATACAGCCTCCTTCTGTGCCTCCAGTGGCACTTTGGGATCTCAATGTAGTTTTGGGTTCCAAAAGTCACATTGGTTTGAACCACTTAAATCTGTGGAGTTAAAATATCTCACATGGAAAGTGGTCATGCTGTTGGCCCTGGCCTGGGCCAGGCGCGTGTCAGAATTGGCGGCTTTATCCTGAAAAAGCCCTTATCTGATTTTCCATTCGGACAGGGCGGAATTGAGGACTCGTCCTCAGTTTCTCCCCAAGGTGGTTTCAGCGTCTCACCTGAACCAACCTATTGGTGGTGCCTGCGGCTACTAGGGACTTGGAGGCCTCCAAGTTGCTAGACGTTGTCAGTGCCCTGAAAATATATGTTTCCAGGACGGCTGGAGTCAGGAAATCTGACTCGCTGTTTATCCTGTGTGCACCCAACAAGCTGGGTGCTCCTGCTTCTAAGCAGACTATTGCTCGTTGGATTTGTAGTACTATTCAGCTTGCACATTCTGTGGCAGGCCTGCCACAGCCAAAAATCTGTAAATGCCCACTCCACAAGGAAGGTGGGCTCATCTTGGGCGGCTGCCCGAGGGGTCTCGGCTTTACAACTTTGCCGAGCAGCTACTTGGTCAGGAGCAAATACGTTTGTAAAATTCTACAAAATTGATATCCTGGCTGAGGAGGACCTGGAGTTCTCTCATTTGGTGCTGCAGAGTCATCCGCACTCTCCCGCCCGTTTGGGAGCTTTGGTATAATCCCCATGGTCCTTACGGAGTCCCCAGCATCCACTTAGGACGTTAGAGAAAATAAGAATTTACTTACCGATAATTCTATTTCTCATAGTCCGTAGTGGATGCAGGGCGCCCATCCCAAGTGCGGATTGTCTGCAATACTTGTACATAGTTATTGTTACAAAAATCGGGTTATTATTCTTGTGAGCCATCTTTCAGAGGCTCCTCTGTTATCATGCTGTTAACTGGGTTCAGATCACAGGTTATACGGTGTGATTGGTGTGGCTGGTATGAGTCTTACCCGGGATTCAAAATGCTTCCTTATTGTGTACGCTCGTCCGGGCACAGTATCCTAACTGAGGCTTGGAGGAGGGTCATAGGGGGAGGAGCCAGTGCACACCAGATAGTCCTAAAGCTTTCTTTAGATGTGCCCAGTCTCCTGCGGAGCCGCTATTCCCCATGGTCCTTACGGAGTCCCCAGCATCCACTACGGACTATGAGAAATAGAATTATCGGTAAGTAAATTCTTATTTTTTCCTGCATCTGAGGAGTTAAATGAAGTGTGTGATGAAGCGTGGATTTCTCCCGATAAAAAACTGATAATTCCTAAGAGGTTATTGGCAGCGTACCCATTCCCGCCAGAGGATAGGGCACGTTGGGAAACACCCCCTAGGGTGGATAAGGCGCTAACACGCTTGTCCAAACAGGTGGCACTACCGTCTCCGGATACGGCCGCCCTTAAGGAACCTGCTGACAGAAAGCAGGAGACTATCCTAAAGTGTATATACACACACACTGGTGTTATACTGCGACCAGCGATCGCCTCAGCCTGGATGTGCAGTGCTGGGGTGGCATGGTCAGATTCCCTGACAGAAAATATTGATAGCCTGGATAGGGACAGTATATTACTGACTTTAGAGCATTTAAAGGATGCTTTTTTATACATGCGTGATGCACAGAGGGATATTTGCCGGCTGGCATCAAGAGTAAGTGCTATGTCCATTTCCGCCAGGAGAGGGTTATGGACTCGGCAGTGGTCAGGTGATGCCGATTCAAAAAGGCATATGGAAGTATTGCCTTATAAAGGGGAGGAGTTATTTGGGGTATGTCTGTCGGACCTGGTTTCCACGGCAACTGCTGGGAAATCCACGTTTTTACCCCAGGTTACCTCACAGCACAAGAAGACGCCGTATTATCATACACAGTCCTTTCGGCCCCATAAGGGCAAGCGGGCGAAAGGCTCCTCCTTTCTGCCACGTGGCAAAGGTAGAGGAAAAAAGCTGCAGCAAACAGCCAGTTCTCAGGAACAGAAGTCCTCCCCCGCTTCCGCCAAGTCCTCAGCATGACGCTGGGGCTCTACAGGCGGACTCAGGTACGGTGGGGGCCCGTCTCAAGAATTTCAGCACACAGTGGGCTCGCTCACAGGTGGATCCCTGGATCCTTCAGGTAGTATCTCAGGGGTACAAGTTGGAATTCGAGACGTCTCCTCCCCGCCGTTTCCTAAAATCTGCCTTACCGACAACTCCCTCCGACAGGGAGGCGGTGTTAGAGGCTATTCACAAGCTGTATTCCCAGCAGGTGATAACCAAGGTACCCCTCCTGCAACAAGGAAAGGGGTATTATTCCACAATGTTTGTGGTACCGAAGCCGGACGGCTCGGTGAGACCCATTTTAAATCTGAAGTCATTGAACACTTACATAAAGAAGTTCAAATTCAAGATGGAATCACTGAGAGCGGTTATCTCGAGCCTGGAGGAAGGGGATTATATGGTGTCGCTGGACATCAAGGATGCTTACCTACATGTCCCCATTTACCCTTCTCACCAAGGGTACCTCAGGTTTGTGGTACAGGACTGCCACTATCAGTTCCAGACGCTGCCGTTTGGGTTATCCACGGCACCGCGGGTCTTTACCAAGGTAATGGCCGAAATGATGATACTCCTTCGAAGAAAGGGAGTTTTAATTATCCCGTACTTGGACGATCTCCTGATAAGGGCGAGATCCAAGGAACAGTTGGTAGTCGGGGTAGCACTATCTCAAGAAGTGTTACGACAGCACGGTTGGATTCTCAATATTCCAAAATCACAGCTGATCCCGACGACACGTCTTCTGTTCCTAGGGATGATTCTGGACACAGACCAGAAAAAGGTATTTCTTCCAGAGGAGAAAGCCAGGGAGTTATCCGATCTAGTCAGAAACCTCCTAAAACCAGGTCAAGTATCGGTGCTTCAATGCACAAGGGTCCTGGGGAAAATGGTGGCTTCTTACGAAGCAATTCCATTCGGCAGATTCCACGCAAGAACTTTCCAGTGGGACCTGCTGGACAAATGGTCCGGATCGCATCTTCAGATGCATCAGCGGATAACCCTGTCGCCACGGACAAGGGTGTCTCTCCTGTGGTGGCTGCAGAGTGCTCATCTCTTAGAGGGCCGCAGATTCGGCATTCAGGACTGGGTCCTGGTGACCACGGATGCCAGCCTTCAAGGCTGGGGAGCAGTCACACAGGGAAGAAATTTCCAGGGACTGTGGTCAAACCTGGAGACTTCACTTCACATAAATATCCTGGAGCTAAGGGCCATTTACAATGCCCTAAGCCAAGCGAGACCTCTGCTTCAGGACCAGCCGGTGCTGATCCAGTCGGACAACATCACGGCGGTCGCCCACGTAAACAGACAGGGCGGCACAAGAAGCAGGAGGGCGATGGCAGAAGCTGCAAGGATTCTCCGATGGGCGGAAAATCATGTGATAGCACTGTCGGCAGTGTTTATTCCGGGAGTGGACAACTGGGAAGCAGACTTCCTCAGCAGACACGACCTCCACCCGGGAGAGTGGGGACTTCACCCAGAAGTCTTCCACATGATTGTAAACCGTTGGGAACAACCAAAGGTGGACATGATGGCGTCCCGCCTCAACAAAAAACTAAAAAGATATTGCGCCAGGTCAAGGGACCCTCAGGCGATAGCTGTGGACGCTCTGGTGACGCCGTGGGTGTACCAGTCGGTTTATGTGTTCCCTCCTCTGCCTCTCATACCCAAGGTACTGAGAATTATAAGACGGAGAGGAGTAAGAACTATACTCGTGGCTCCGGATTGGCCAAGAAGAACTTGGTACCCGGAACTTCAAGAGATGCTCACAGAGGACCCGTGGCCTCTACCTCTAAGACGGGACCTGCTCCAGCAGGGACCCTGTTTGTTCCAAGACTTACCGCGGCTGCGTTTGACGGCATGGCGGTTGAACGCCGGATCCTGAAGGAAAAAGGCATTCCGGAGGAAGTCATCCCTACCTTGATAAAAGCCAGGAAGGATGTAACCGCAAAGCATTATCACCGCATTTGGCGAAAATATGTTGCGTGGTGCGAGGCCAGGAAGGCCCCGACGGAAGAATTTCAACTGGGTCGATTCTTGCATTTCCTGCAAACAGGAGTGTCTATGGGCCTCAAATTGGGATCCATTAAGGTTCAGATTTCGGCCCTGTCGATTTTCTTCCAGAAAGAACTGGCTTCAGTTCCTGAAGTTCAGACGTTTGTCAAGGGAGTGCTGCATATACAGCCTCCTTTTGTGCCTCCAGTGGCACCTTGGGATCTCAATGTAGTTTTGGGGTTCCTCAAATCACATTGGTTTGAACCACTTAATTCTGTGGATTTAAAATATCTCACGTGGAAAGTGGTCATGCTGTTGGCCCTGGCTTCGTCCAGGCGCGTGTCAGAATTGGCGGCTTTATACTGTAAAAGCCCTTATCTGATTTTTCATGCGGACAGGGCAGAATTGAGGACTCGTCCTCAGTTTCTCCCTAAGGTGGTTTCAGCGTTTCACCTGAACCAACCTATTGTGGTGCCTGCGGCTACGAAAGACTTGGAGGACTCCAAGTTGCTGGACGTTGTCAGGGCCCTGAAAATATATGTTTCCAGGACGGCTGGAGTCAGAAAATCTGACTCGCTATTTATCCTGTACGCACCCAACAAGCTGGGTGCTCCTGCTTCTAAGCAGACTATTGCTCGCTGGATTTGTAGTACAATTCAGCTTGCGCATTCTGTGGCAGGACTGCCATGTCCAAAATCTGTAAAAGCTCATCTTGGGCGGCTGCCCGAGGGGTCTCGGCTTTACAACTTTGCCGAGCTGCAACTTGGTCAGGGTCAAATACCTTTGTAAAATTTTACAAATTTGACACCCTGGCTGAGGAGGACCTTGAGTTTTCTCATTCGGTGCTGCAGAGTCATCCGCACTCTCCCGCCCGTTTGGGAGCTTTGGTATAATCCCCATGGTCCTTACGGAGTCCCCAGCATCCACTAGGACGTCAGAGAAAATAAGAATTTACTCACCGGTCATTCTATTTCTAGTAGTCCGTAGTGGATGCTGGGCGCCCATCCCAAGTGCGGATTGTCTGCAATACTTGTACATAGTTATTGTTAACTAATCGGGTTATTGTTGTGAGCCATCTATTCAGAGGCTCCTCTGTTATCATGCTGTTAACTGGGTTTCATATCACAAGTTGTACGGTGTGATTGGTGTGGCTGGTATGAGTCTTACCCGGGATTCAAAATCCTTCCTTATTGTGTCAGCTCTTCCGGGCACAGTATCCTAACTGAGGCTTGGAGGAGGGTCATAGGGGGAGGAGCCAGTGCACACCAGGTAGTCCTAAAGCTTTCTATTTGTGCCCAGTCTCCTGCGGAGCCGCTATTCCCCATGGTCCTTACGGAGTCCCCAGCATCCACTACGGACTACGAGAAATAGAATTACCGGTGAGTAAATTCTTATTTTAGCCACTAGGAGCGCCGTCTCTTCAGATTCTGCAAAGGTCCATTCATTTTACCAACGCAGCAGACCCCACTCCCATTAGTGGATGCACAAGTATTTAAGGCTTTTTCCAGCAGAGTACATCATGGTTTGTGGAAAATAGAAATGGATTATATCTCCATCTTAATGCTTAGCTAATCTTGCTAACAATCTTCTGATAATTATCCGTAAAGTCAGAAAGTGAAAGGTGGATTGCGCAGCAACATTCCCCTGGTACTTATTTATGTTTTGGTTTAATATATGTGATGATATCCGCAAAGTAAAATAAAACAACTTGTTTTTTTGTTTATATTAAACAGGAAAATACAGAGAAGGAGATGAAGCCAAAATCACACCCGCCCCTTATCTGACCTGTGACAGCTTTCCCCAGGCCGTGGAACACATCCTGAAGAATCTCCTATAACAGCACATATTCCTCCACCATTAACAATCAATATATATATCAATCAATATATATCTTCACAATGATGTCACAAGTGGGAGGGGCCAAATAAATGGACGTAGTGTGTCTGAGATAGCTGCTTTATTCAGATTTCCTCATTACCCCAGTAAGGGCTTAGGTACAGGCATGTCCAAACTGCGGCCCTCCAGCTGTTGTGAAACTACATATCCCAGCATGCCCTAACACAGTTTTGCTGTCAGTGAATGCTAAAGCTGTGTCAGGGCATGCTGGGATGTGTAGTTTCTAAACAGCTGGAGGGCCGCAGTTTGGACATGCCTGGCTTAGGAGGTCTATGTACCAAGCCGTGGACAGAGATAAAGTACCAGCCAATCAGCTCCCAGCTGTCATGTTACAGGCTGTGTTTGAAAAATGACAGTTAGGAGCTGATTGGCTGGTACATTATCTCGGTCCACTTTATCTGTCTCCAAGGCTTAGTACATAGATCCCTAAGTTCCTAAAAAAAAAATCACATACAGTATTAAGACATTTACCATACATTAAACACTAACAGATAACATAGTTGTTAGTGGGTGAGGGGGCGCTAGTTTTGCCACCCCCACTCGCCCCCTGCTCTTTTGCATCGCGGCCAGGGTTGGGTAAGGTAGATCTTTCCTACTGGAGGATATTGCTAATCACATCATATAAGGACTCTGGTTCCAAGTGGCTCATTTGTATCATCTTACGGATTTGAAATGCAGCAAGTATCTTGTGACCGTTGTACTGTTCCAACCGCCAGCGGCACTGGGAAATCCAGTCATGTGGTACCAGATCCCCTGCCCCCACTCCCCAGCCTGATGCACCAGGAAAAAATAATAAACTTTTAGTAATTTAAAAATAGTCCATACAGTGCAAAATATGGCTAAATAAATGTAACGTGTCACAAGCTGTACAGTCTCTTGTGTCCTTATCACAGAGGTGGTTAAACACTGGTGAAAATACCAGTTCCGTGGTCCGGGGGGGGGGGGATCCCAGAGGGCAGTGGGTTCCCTCTGCTCGTTCAGCAGCCACTCTGGGAGACGTCGCTCACACAGACTCAAACTCCGCCTGCCAGGCGCTGTATTTCTGGGCCAGATTCTTTGCAGAGGGCTTGGTGTGTGCCAACACCTCCAGAAAGTCAGACGTGGTGACAGTGTCCAGGTGAATAACCGGCAAATCCTTATTCCCTGGAAAGAGAAACATACTACAGTTTCAGGAAGGAGCAGGTAAAGCCACAAATAGACATTATGCAGCTGTGTAATACACAGGATATAAGGAGAATTTGTCCGTCATCCCGTCACAGCACGTTTTTGCTCTGGGCAGACAGAGAGGAACTGACAGTCTTCTAGCCTTGCTCTGCACTGTATGACTGGGCGTATTAGATTCCGTTTACAGTGTAGGCTTTCTGACCATCACATCCCATTGGGACATGGGGAGCTGCAGAAGCCTGTACTGCAGTGTGGGGATGATATATTACTGTTTAAGAGCACTGCAGTCACATTTGCTTAAAATGAAATCATAATTCAGACAGGGGAAAATATAAATGTAACAGTTCTCTGATTTCATTGGAAGGATCAGCTGGTCTGTATCTTGTTGCCGTAGTGCATGAATTGTAGGGAAACAACAAGTACAACATTATTTGGTCACTACTACACCTGTGCATCAGAGGAAGAAGCTACTTCAGTAGCGATATAAGAAACTATTATACTTGAAATCTCTCATAGGTAAAGAAAGCAAGTTGGACATATTAACTATATCTCATATACAGGTACATTGGACTTTACAATATTCCTGCACAAGTTTAACAAGTCTTCAATTAGTATGTTGTGCTGTTAGGATACCACTATATAACTCTGTCTGTGACTTCCTGCTGCCTCCATTCCCCTCCTCACATCATGTCACTGCCTCTGTCACATGCAGCCCTGTCCTCACTGACACATCACTCATCTCCTGATATACTCTGTGCTGCTGGGGTCCCTGCTCCTCCCACTATATAACTCTGTCTGTGACTTCCTGCTGCCTCCATTCCCCTCCTCACATCATGTCACATGCAGCCCTGTCCTCACTGACACATCACTCATCTCCTGATATACTCTGTGCTGCTGGGGGACTCTGCTCCTACCACTATATAACTCTCAGTCTGTGGCTTCCTGCTGCCTCCATTACCCTCCTCACATCATGTCACTGCCCCTGTCACATGCAGCCATCCTCACTGACACATCACTCATCTCCTGATATACTCTGTGCTGCTGGGTACCCTGCTCCTCCCACTATATAACTCTCAGTCTGTGGCTTCCTGCTGCCTCCATTCTCCTCCTCACATCATGTCATTGCCCCTGTCACATGCAGCCCTGTCCTCACAGATCACTCCTCTCCTGATATACTCTGCTGCTGGGGGCCCTGCTCCTTCCACTATATAACTCTCAGTCTGTGGCTTCCTGCTGCCTCCATTCCCCTCCTCACATCATGTCACTCCCCCTGTCACATGCAGCCCTGTCCTCACTGACACATCACTCATCTCCTGATATACTCTGTGCTGCTGGGTACCCTGCTCCTCCCACTATATAACTCTGTCTGTGGCTTCCTGCTGCTTCTATTCCCGTCCTCACATCATGTCACTGCCCCTGTCACATGCAGCCCAATCCTCACTGACACATCACTCATCTCCTGATATACTCTCTGCTGCTGGGGACCCTGCTCCTTCCACTATATAACTCTCAGCATGTGGCTTCCTGCTGCCTCCATTCCCCTCCTCACATCATGTCACTGCCCCTGTCACATGCAGCCCTGTCCTCACTAATTCATCACTCATCTCCTGATATACTCTGTGCTGCTGGGTGAATTAGGATAAAATGTGCAGCTTCTGCTATATTAGTCATCACAATAAAGAGCCACAATATTGTGTCAGTGTCAGACCCCTGAGGACACTTGCACTAACTCGTAAACCAGCATAGGGCGAGATGCCTCTAGAACGTAAGCTTGGCATGTATTTCTGGCTGTTACTCGTACCTGGCTGGTGGTTCTCCAGTGCGTCAAAGATCTTCCTCACCGGCCTCATGGCGGCTTCTTTACAAACCAGTTTAATATCTGATCCGGAGTAGCCTTCTGTTTCCTAAACACAAGACACAGCTGATCGGAACAGAACAGATGTCACACCACCTCTTGTGACTTAAACTACGTCATTGTATAGTGTGACACAACTGCTTCCATATTATAGCGTGGACAACACAACATCATATGCAGTATACATCAGGTGGTGCACATCCTGCAGCTTGGTGGTGCACACAAATAGTAAGTACCACCTGGATGTATGTGCGGGGACTGCGGCCAATACCGGAGATATCTGGTGCAGTCCTCCATATGTAAATCACAAGAGCAGCCCCCATAGGTTTCTATGGGGGCTGCTAAAATGCTGAATATACCAAGATCCAGAATTCTAAGCATTTTATAGCTTGGCACAGTAGCCAATGTCCTCTTCAGATAATGTCCACTCTTGTACCCTATGATGAGGTACAGGATCCCTCCCCAGCAATAGTCTGATCTGTAGGATCCCTCCCCGGCAATGGTCTGATCTGTAGGATCCATCCCCGGCAATGGTCTGATCTGTAGGATCCATCCCCGGCAATGGTCTGATGGTCACACAGTGCTGTATCGCGCCCGGAACCTGTAAGTAAAGTGATCGCATCAGCAGCCACTTTACTTCTTACACATCGCGGGGACGGGTTCCTATCAGAGCTCCTGCGTGTGTTTAATGGTACATCCTGATGATCCTTCATTTCTTATTGCTGTGGTAAGCAGTGTTAAGTAATTATAATTATTGGGACATAGTCACAGATCCTGCTATGTGTCTACTCCAAGGGGTATTGGAAATCTAGCGAAGAGGTACTTCAGTCTATTACGCAAAGTGCAAAACAAAATCTAGGGGCTTGGCGGCAGCTGCGTCCATGGCTCCGCTACAAAGCCCTTCCCTGGCGTACACCCCGATGTGCAATGTCTGAGTCCCCCATTAGCTGCATCTATAGGGGCTGCATTACCGCCTGGTGTGTCTGTAGACGCCACCACCAGGACTCTCACCTGCCCTTAGGCAGTCGCAGCTTCTCAGGCTGGGTGTGGCCTCCTGTATGAGCGTCTGTGTATGATAACCCTTTCAGCGGCACGCCTGCAACACGCCTGTAAAATGTAACATCTCTGTGCGTTTGTAGTCACCCGCCTGTTATTTCCCAGGTGTGCAACTGTCATCTCTGCTACCACGCGTCCAACTTTCATCTGTGACTCTGTATGAACAAATGGCTTAGGGGAGAGGTTCTCAAACGCAGTCCTCAAGGCACCTCCAATGGTCCAAGTTTTAGGTATATCCATAGCTCAGCATGGATCGTTACATCAAATTGACTGTGGTACTAAGGGGGACATTTACTAAGCAGTGATAAGAGCGGAGAAGTGAGCCAGTGGAGAAGTTACCCCATCAACCAATCAGCAGCTCTGTATCATTTTATAGTATGCAAATTATAGATGTTACTACAGTGCTGATTGGTTGCCATGGGCAACTCCTCCACTGGCTCACTTCTCTGCTCTTATCACTGCTTAGTAAATGTACCCCTATGTCACCTGTGGCCAAGCATGGATATACTTAAAACCTGGACTGTTGCCGTGCCTTGAGGACTGTGTTTGAAAACCTCTGGTTTAGGGGATGATTTTTTTTTTAAACGTTGGAGAGAGATAACATGGAGAGAGATAAAATACCAGCCAATCAGCTGCCATGTTACAGGCTGTCCTTGAAAAATGTCAGTTAGGAGCTGATTGGTCGGTAACTCATTAATAGGGTCTATTTACTAAACCATGGGAGGGTGATAATGTGGAGAGATAAAGTACCGGCCAATCATCTCCTAACTGCCATGTTACTGGCTGTGCTTGAAAAAATGACAGGAGCTGGTTGGTTAGGACTTTATCTCCATTCAAGGCTTAGTAAATAGACCCCTAACTCCCACATTGTAACCCAAATACCCGATATCATTGAGTCTGCCTCACGGTCACAGGAGTCCGGGGCATGAAGTTCTCACCTCTCCCAGCACACTGTACTCCAGCTGCGTCCTCCGCTCCACCCCGCCGCTGTTACTCACAGGAGGCAGCCAGTGCTGGATCATGGACTCTCTGGCCTCCTTACAGGGCAAACCCACCAGGATCCTCTTCTCCAGCCGCCGTAACATGGCGTAGTCCAGCTCCCTGACATACAGAGAGTAACAGGTCTTATGTATCATCACTATCCGTATCACATATCCGTATGTATCATCCGTATGTATCATCACTATCCGTATCACAAATGTGTCAAATACTCCCCGCACTGGTGACGGAGCGGTGTGTGGTGGTCCCCGGGGAAACCGCCCCCCTTGCCTCCCTGTAAATCCAGCGCTGCTTGCTGTGGTAAATAATGAATGAGAGTAAACAGATTGAGGAAATATTGCGCTTATAACTCCTCTTAAATCTTATGGGAGAGTGTAGATGTTGCCCATAGCAACCAATCACATTATAGCTGTCATTTTCTAGACTGTACTACATACATGACAGCTAGGAGTATATTTACTAAAAGTCGATTTTTTTTGTGTTTCATGGTCTAAATCCCACATTTACTAACAGATGATTTTTCACATTTTTTTAAAAGGATGTAAAAAATCATGTTCGCAAATGTGTGATTTAGACCCTGAAACACAAAATCGACCTTTAATACATATACCCCCTAAAATCTCATTGGCTGACACGGAAAAAATAAGAATTTACTTACCGATAATTCTATTTCTCATAGTCCGTAGTGGATGCTGGGAACTCCGTAAGGACCATGGGGAATAGCGGCTCCGCAGGAGACTGGGCACAAAAAGTAAAAGCTTTAGACTAGCTGGTGTGCACTGGCTCCTCCCCCTATGACCCTCCTCCAAGCCTCAGTTAAGATACTGTGCCCGGACGAGCGTACATAATAAGGAAGGATCTTGAATCCCGGGTAAGACTCATACCAGCCACACCAATCACACCGTACAACTCATGATCTGAACCCAGTTAACAGTATGATAACCGTAGGAGCCTCTGAAAAGATGGCTTCCAACAATAAACAACCCGATTTGTTTGTAACAATAACTATATACAAGTATTGCAGACAATCCGCACTTGGGATGGGCGCCCAGCATCCACTACGGACTATGAGAAATAGAATTATCGGTAAGTAAATTCTTATTTTCTCTGACGTCCTAGTGGATGCTGGGAACTCCGTAAGGACCATGGGGATTATACCAAAGCTCCCAAACGGGCGGGAGAGTGCGGATGACTCTGCAGCACCGAATGAGAGAACTCCAGGTCCTCCTCAGCCAGGGTATCAAATTTGTAGAATTTAGCAAACGTGTTTGCCCCTGACCAAGTAGCTGCTCGGCAAAGTTGTAAAGCCGAGACCCCTCGGGCAGCCGCCCAAGATGAGCCCACCTTCCTTGTGGAATGGGCTTTTACAGATTTTGGCTGTGGCAGGCCTGCCACAGAATGTGCAAGTTGAATTGTACTACAAATCCAACGAGCAATCGTCTGCTTAGAAGCAGGAGCACCCAGCTTGTTGGGTGCATACAGTATAAACAGCGAGTCAGATTTTCTGACTCCAGCCGTCCTGGAAACATATATTTTCAGGGCCCTGACTACGTCCAGCAACTTGGAGTCCTCCAAGTCCCTAGTAGCCACAGGTACCACAATAGGTTGATTCATGTGAAACGCTGAAACCACCTTAGGGAGAAATTGAGGACGAGTCCTCAATTCCGCCCTATCCGAATGAAATATCAGGTAAGGGCTTTTATAGGATAAAGCCGCCAATTCTGATACGCGCCTGGCTGAAGCCAGGGCCAACAGCATTACCACTTTCCATGTGAGATATTTCAAATCCACTGTGGCAAGTGGTTCAAACCAATGTGATTTTAGGAACCCTAAAACTACATTGAGATCCCAAGGTGCCACTGGAGGCACAAAAGGAGGCTGTATATGCAGTACCCCTTTGACAAACGTCTGAACTTCAGGCACTGAAGCCAGTTCTTTCTGGAAGAAGATCGACCGGGCCGAAATTTGAACCTTAATGGATCCTAATTTTAGGCCCATAGACAATCCTGCTTGCAGGAAATGTAGGAAACGACCCAGTTGAAATTCCTCCGTAGGGGCCTTCTTGGCCTCACACCACGCAACATATTTTCGCCAAATGCGATGATAATGTTTTGCAGTTACATCCTTCCTGGCCTTGATCAAGGTAGGGATGACTTCATCTGGAATGCCTTTTTCCTTCAGGTTCCGGCGTTCAACCGCCATGCCGTCAAACGCAGCCGCGGTAAGTCTTGGAACAGACAAGGTCCCTGCTGGAGCAGGTCCTTCCTTAGAGGTAGAGGCCACGGGTCCTCCGTGAGCATCTCTTGCAGCTCCGGGTACCAAGTTCTTCTTGGCCAATCCGGAGCCACGAGTATCGTTCTTACTCCTCTCCTTCTTATGATTCTCAGTACTTTTGGTATGAGAGGAAGAGGAGGGAACACATATACCGACTGGAACCCCCACGGAGTTACCAGAGCGTCCTCCGCTATTGCCTGAGGGTCCCTTGACCTGGCGCAATATCTGTCCAGTTTCTTGTTGAGACGGGACGCCATCATGTCCACCTTTGGTTTTTCCCAACGGTTTACAATCACTTGGAAGACTTCTGGATGAAGTCCCCACTCCCCCGGGTGGAGGTCGTGTCTGCTGAGGAAGTCTGCTTCCCAGTTGTCCACTCCCGGAATGAACACTGCTGACAGTGCTATCACATGATTTTCCGCCCAGCGGAGAATCCTTGCAGCTTCTGCCATTGCCCTCCTGCTTCTTGTGCCGCCCTGTCTGTTTACGTGGGCGACAGCCGTGATGTTGTCCGACTGGATCAATACCGGTTGACCCTGAAGCAGAGGCCTTGCTTGACTTAGGGCATTGTAAATGGCCCTTAGCTCTAGGATATTTATGTGAAGAGACGTTTCCATGCTTGACCACAAGCCCTGGAAATTTCTTCCCTGTGTGACTGCTCCCCAGCCTCTCAGGCTGGCATCCGTGGTTACCAGCATCCAATCCTGAATGCCGAATCTGCGGCCCTCTAGAAGATGAGCCTTCTGTAACCACCACAGGAGAGATACCCTTGTCCTTGGAGATAGGGTTATCCGCTGATGCATCTGAAGATGCGATCCGGACCATTTGTCCAGCAGATCCCACTGAAAAGTTCTTGCATGGAATCTTCCGAATGGAATCGCTTCGTAAGAAGCCACCATTTTTCCCAGGACTCTCGTGCACTGATGCACTGACACTTGTCCTGGTTTTAGGAGGTTCCTGACTAGCTCGGATAACTCCCTGGCCTTCTCCTCCGGGAGAAACACCTTTTTCTGGACTGTGTCCAGAATCATCCCTAGGAACAGTAGACGTGTTGTCGGAATCAGCTGTGATTTTGGGATATTTAGAATCCACCCGTGCTGACGTAGCACTACCTGAGATAGTGCTACTCCGACCTCTAACTGTTCCCTGGACCTTGCCCTTATCAGGAGATCGTCCAAGTAAGGGATAATTAATACGCCTTTTCTTCGAAGAAGAATCATCATTTCGGCCATTACCTTGGTAAAGACCCGTGGTGCCGTGGACAATCCAAACGGCAGCGTCTGAAACTGATAATGACAGTTTTGTATCACAAACCTGAGGTACCCTTGGTGAGAAGGGTAGATTGGGACATGGAGATAAGCATCCTTGATGTCTAGAGATACCATATAGTCCCCTTCTTCCAGGTTCGCTATCACTGCTCTGAGTGACTCCATCTTGAATTTGAACCTTTTTATGTAAGTGTTCAAAGATTTTAGATTTAAAATTGGTCTCACCGAGCCGTCCGGCTTCGGTACCACAAACAGCGTGGAATAATACCCCTTTCCCTGTTGTAGGAGGGGTACCTTGATTATCACCTGCTGGGAATACAGCTTGTGAATAGCTTCCAATACTGCCTCCCTGTCGGAGGGAGACGTTGGTAGAGCAGACTTCAGATACCGGTGAGGGGGAGACGTCTCGAATTCCAATTTGTACCCCTGTGATACTACCTGCAGGATCCAGGGGTCCACTTGCGAGTGAGCCCACTGCGCGCTGAAATTCTTGAGACGGCCCCCCACCGTGCCCGAGTCTGCTTGCAGAGCCCCAGCGTCATGCTGAGGACTTGGCAGAAGCGGGGGAGGGCTTCTGCTCCTGGGAAGAGGCTGCATGTTGCAGTCTTTTTCCCCTTCCTCTGCCCCGGGGCAGGAACGAGCGGCCTTTTTCCCTCTTGCCCTTATAGGGACGAAAGGACTGGGTTTGAAAAGACGGTGTCTTTTTCTGCTGAGAGGTGACCTGGGGTAAAAAGGTGGATTTTCCAGCCGTTGCTGTGGCCACCAGGTCCGATAGACCGACCCCAAATAACTCCTCCCCTTTATACGGCAATACTTCCATATGTCGTTTGGAATCCGCATCACCTGACCACTGTCGCGTCCATAACGTTCTTCTGGCAGAAATGGACATCGCACTTACTCTAGATGCCAGGGTGCAAATATCCCTCTGTGCATCTCGCATATATAGTAATGCATCCTTTAAATGCTCTATAGTTAATAATATACTGTCCCTATCCAGGGTATCAATATTTTCAGTCAGGGAATCCGACCAAGCCACTCCAGCGCTGCACATCCAGGCTGAGGCGATCGCTGGTCGCAGTATAACACCGGTATGTGTGTATATACCTTTTAAGATATTTTCCAGCCTTCTATCAGCTGGTTCCTTGAGAGCGGCCGTATCAGGAGACGGTAACGCCACTTGTTTTGATAAGCGTGTGAGCGCCTTATCTACCCTAGGGGGTGTTTCCCAACGTGCCCTAACCTCTGGCGGGAAAGGGTATAGTGCCAATAATTTATTAGAAATCAGCAGTTTTTTATCGGGGGAAACCCACGCTTTATCACACACCTCATTTAATTCATCTGACTCAGGAAAAACCACTGGTAGTTTTTTCACACCCCACATAATACCCTTTTTTGTGGTACTTGTAGTGTCAGAAATGTTCAATGCCTCCTTCATTGCCGTGATCATGTAACGTGTGGCCCTACTGGACATTACGTTTGTCTCGTCACCGTCGACACTGGATTCAGTATCCGTGTCAGGGTCTGTGTCGACCATCTGAGGTAACGGGCGTTTTAGCGCCCCTGACGGTGTCTGAGACGCCTGAACAGGCACTAATTGATTTGTCGGCTGTCTCATGTCGTCAACAGTTTTTTGCAAAGTGCTGACATTGTCACGTAATTCTTTAATTACTACCATCCAGTCAGGTGTCGACTCCCTAGGGGGTGACATCACTAACACAGGCAATTGCTCTGCTTCCACATCATTTTCCTCCTCATACATGTCGACACAATCGTACCGACACCCAGCACACACACAGGGAATGCTCTGATAGAGGACAGGACCCCACTAGCCCTTTGGGGAGACAGAGGGAGAGTTTGCCAGCACACACCAGAGCGCTATATATATATACAGGGATAACCTTATATAAGTGTTACTCCCTGTTATAGCTGCTGTATTTATATATTAGCTGCCAATATTGCCCCCCTCTCTGTTTTACCCTGTTTCTGTAGTGCAGGACTGCAGGGGAGAGTCAGGGAGCCGTCCTTCCAGCGGAGCTGTGAAAGAAAATGGCGCTTGTGTGCTGAGGAGAAAGGCTCCGCCCCCTTCACGGCGGCCTTTTCTCCCGCTTTTTTCAGGAAACTGGCAGGGGATAAATGCATCCATATAGCCCAGGAGCTATATGTGATGCATTTTTTTTATCCATATAAGGTTTTTATATCGTTTTTATTGCGTCTCAGGGCGCTCCCCCCCAGCGCCCTGCACCCTCAGTGACCGGAGTGTGAAGTGTGCTGAGAGCAATGGCGCACAGCTGCAGTGCTGTGCGCTACCTTATTTGAAGACAGGAACGTCTTCTGCCGCCGCTTTCTCCGGACCTCTTTGCTCTTCTGGCTCTGTAAGGGGGCCGGCGGCGCGGCTCCGGGACCCATCCAGGCTGAACCTGTGATCGTCCCTCTGGAGCTAATGTCCAGTAGCCAAGAAGCCCAATCCACTCTGCAGTCAGGTGAGTTCGCTTCTTCTCCCCTTAGTCCCACGATGCAGTGAGCCTGTTGCCAGCAGTACTCACTGAAAATAAAAAACCTATTTAAACTTTTACTTCTAAGCAGCTCAGGAGAGCCACCTAGCTTGCACCCTTCTCGTTCGGGCACAAAAATCTAACTGAGGCTTGGAGGAGGGTCATAGGGGGAGGAGCCAGTGCACACCAGCTAGTCTAAAGCTTTTACTTTTTGTGCCCAGTCTCCTGCGGAGCCGCTATTCCCCATGGTCCTTACGGAGTTCCCAGCATCCACTAGGACGTCAGAGAAATAAGAATTTACTCACCGGTAATTCTATTTCTCATAGTCCGTAGTGGATGCTGGGGACTCCGTAAGGACCATGGGGATTAGCGGCTCCGCAGGAGACTGGGCACAACTACAAAGAAAGCTTTAGACTACTGGTGTGCACTGGCTCCTCCCACTAAGACCCTCCTCCAGACCTCAGTCAGGATACTGTGCCCGGAAGAGCTGACACAATTAGGAAGGATTTTGAATCCCGGGTAAGACTCATACCAGCCACACCAATCACACCGTATAACTCGTGATACTATACCCAGTTAACAGCATGATAACAACTGAGCCTCTCAACAGATAGCTCAACAATAACCCTTTAGTTAAGCAATAACTATATACAAGTATTGCAGACAATCCGCACTTGGGATGGGTGCCCAGCATTCACTACGGACTATGAGAAATAGAATTACCGGTGAGTAAATTCTTAATTTCTCTAACGTCATAAGTGGATGCTGGGGACTCCGTAAGGACCATGGGGATTATACCAAAGCTCCCAAACGGGCGGGAGAGTGCGGATGACTCTGCAGCACCGAATGAGAGAACTCAAGGTCCTCCTCAGCCAGGGTATCAAATTTGTAGAATTTAGCAAACGTGTTTGCCCCTGACCAAGTAGCAGCTCGGCAAAGTTGAAGAGCCGAGACCCCTTGGGCAGCCGCCCAAGAAGAGCCCACTTTCCTCGTGGAATGGGCTTTTACTGATTTAGGACGCGGCAGTCCAGCCGCAGAATGTGCAAGCTGAATCGTACTACAGATCCAGCGAGCAATAGTCTGCTTAGAAGCAGGTGCACCCAACTTGTTGGGCGCATACAGGATAAAGAGCGAGTCAGTCTTCCTGACTCCAGCTGTCCTGGAAACATAAATTTTTAGGGCCCTGACTACATCCAACAACTTGGAAGCCTCCAAGTCATTTGTAGCCGCAGGCACCACGATAGGTTGGTTCAGATGAAAAGCTGATACCACTTTGGGGAGAAACTGGGGACGAGTCCTCAATTCTGCCCTATCCATATGGAAAATCAGATAAGGGCTTTTACATGACAAAGCCGCCAATTCTGAAACACGCCTGGCCGAAGCCAAGGCCAACAACATGACCACTTTCCACGTGAGATATTTTAAATCCACGGTTTTCAGTGGCTCAAACCAATGTGACTTTAGGAAATCCAACACCATGTTGAGATCCCAAGGTGCCACTGGAGGCACAAAAGGGGGCTGAATATGCAGCACTCCCTTAACAAAAGTCTGAACTTCAGGTAGTGAAGCCAATTCTCTCTGGAAGAAAATCGACAGAGCCGAAATCTGGACCTTAATGGAACCCAATTTAAGGCCCATAGTCACCCCTGACTGTAGGAAGTGCAGGAACCGGCCCAGCTGAAATTCTTCCGTTGGGGCCTTCCTGGCCTCACACCACGCAACATATTTTCGCCATATGCGGTGATAATGGTTCGCGGTTACTTCTTTCCTAGCTTTTATCAGCGTAGGAATGACTTCCTCCGGAATGCCCTTTTCCTTCAGGATCCGGTGTTCAACCGCCATGCCGTCAAACGCAGCCGCGGTAAGTCTTGGAACAGACAGGGCCCCTGCTGCAGCAGGTCCTGTCTGAGCGGTAGAGGCCATGGGTCCTCTGACATCATTTCTTGAAGTTCCGGATACCACGCTCTTCTTGGCCAATCCGGAACAATGAGTATAGTTCTTACTCCTCTTCTCCTTATTATCCTCAGTACCTTTGGTATGAGGAAGAGGAGGGAACACAAACCGATCGGTACACCCACGGTGTTACCAGAGCGTCCACAGCTATCGCCTGCGGGTCTCTTGACCTGGCGCAATATTTTTCTAGCTTTTTGTTTAGGCGGGACGCCATCATGTCCACCTGTGGTTTTTCCCACTGGTTTACAATCATTTGAAAGACTTCTGGATGAAGTCCCCACTCTCCCGGGTGGAGGTCGTGCCTGCTGAGGAAGTCTGCTTCCCAGTTGTCCACTCCCGGACAGTGCTAACACGTGATTTTCCGCCCCTCGGAGAATCCTTGTGGCTTCTGCCATCGCCGTCCTGCTTCTCGTGTCGCCCTGTCGATTTACATGGGCGACTGCCGTGATGTTGTCTGACTGGATCAGTACCGGCTGGTTTTGAAGCAGGGGTTTTGCCTGACTTAGGGCATTGTAAATGGCCCTTAGTTCCAGAATATTTATGTGCAGGGAAGTCTCCTGACTTGTCCATAGTCCTTGGAAGTTTCTTCCCTGTGTGACTGCTCCCCAGCCTCGAAGGCTGGCATCCGTGGTCACCAGGACCCAGTCCTGTATGCCGAATCTGCGGCCCTCTTGAAGATGAGCACTCTGCAGCCACCACAGCAGAGACACCCTTGTCCTTGGAGACAGGGTTATCAGACGATGCATCTGAAGATGCGATCCGGACCACTTGTCCAACAGGTCCCACTGAAAGGTTCTTGCATGAAACCTGCCGAATGGAATCGCTTCGTAGGAAGCTACCATTTTTCCCAGGATCCGCGTGCAGTGATGCACCGACACCTGTTTTGGTTTTAGGAGGCCTCTGACTAGAGATGACAGCTCCTTGGCCTTCTCCTCTGGGAGAAACACTTTTCTCTGTTCTGTGTCCAGAACCATCCCTAGGAACAGCAGGCGTGTCGTAGGGACCAGCTGTGACTTTGGAATGTTTAGAATCCAGCCGTGCTGTTGCAGCACTTCCCGAGATAGTGCTACCCCTACCAATAACTGTTCTCTGGACCTCGCCTTTATCAGGAGATCGTCCAAGTACGGGATAATTAAAACTCCCTTCCTTCGAAGGAGTATCATCATTTCCGCCATTACCTTGGTAAAGACCCTCGGAGCCGTGGAGAGACCGAACGGCAACGTCTGGAATTGGTAATGACAAACTTGTACCACAAACCTGAGGTACTCCTGGTGAGGATGGTAAATGGGGACATGTAGGTAAGCATCCTTGATGTCCAGCGATACCATGTAATCTCCCTCGTCCAGGCTCGCAATAACCGCCCTGAGCGATTCCATCTTGAACTTGAATTTTTTTATATATGTGTTCAAGGATTTCAAATTTAAAATGGGTCTCACCGAACCGTCCGGTTTCGGTGCCACAAACATTGTGGAATAGTAACCCCTTCCTTGTTGAAGTAGGGGCACCTTTACTATCACTTGTTGTGAATACAGCTTTTGAATTGCCTGTAACACTGCCTCCCTGCCTGAGGGAGTCGTTGGCAAGGCAGATTTGAGGAAACGGCGGGGGGGAGACGTCTCGAATTCCAGTTTGTACCCCTGAGATACTATTTGAAGGATCCAGGGATCCACCCGTGAGCGAGCCCACTGCTTGCTAAAATGCTTGAGACGGGCCCCCACCGTACCTGGCTCTGCCTGTGGAGCCCCAGCGTCATGCTGTGGACTTTGAGGAAGCGGGGGAGGACTTTTGCTCCTGGGAACTGGCTGTATGTTGCAGCTTTTTCCCTCTACCTCTGGGCAGAAAGGACGCGCCTTTAACCCGCTTGCCCCTATTGGGCCGAAAGGACTGTACCTGATAATACGGTGCTTTCTTTGGTTGTGAGGGAACATGGGGCAAAAATGTAGACTTCCCAGCTGTTGCTGTGGAAACAAGGTCCGAGAGACCATCCCCGAACAATTCCTCACCCTTATAAGGCAGAACTTCCATGTGTCGTTTGGAATCTGCATCACCTGTCCACTGCCGAGTCCATAACCCTCTCCTGGCAGAAATGGACATTGCACTAATTTTGGATGCCAGCCGGCAAATATCCCTCTGTGCATCCCTCATGTATAAAAGTGCGTCTTTTATATGCTCTACGTTCAGCAAAATAGTGTCCCTATCTAGGGTATCTATATTTTCTGACAGGGAATCTGACCACGCAGCAGCAGCGCTGCACATCCAGGCTGAAGCTATAGCCGGTCTCAGTATCACACCTGTGTGTGTATATATAGATTTCAGGATAGCCTCCTGCTTTCTATCAGCAGATTCCTTCAGGGCGGCCGTATCCGGAGACGGTAGTGCCACCTTCTTCGACAAGCGTGTGAGCGCCTTATCCACCCTAGGGGATGTTTCCCAGCGTGACCTATCCTCTGGCGGGAAAGGGTACGCCATTAGTAACCTCTTAGAAATTACCATCTTTTTATCAGGGGAAGCCCACGCTTCTTCACACACTTCATTTAACTCTTCAGATGGAGGAAAAGCTACTGGTAGTTTTTTCTCTCCAAACATTATACCCTTTTTTGTGGTACCGGGGGTAACATCAGAAATGTGTAACACATTTTTCATTGCCTCAATCATGTAACGTGTGGCCCTACTGGAAGTTACATCGTCGTCGACACTGGAGTCAGTATCCGTGTCGACATCTGTGTCAACCATCTGAGGTAGCGGGCGTTTTAGAGCCCCTGATGGTTTTTGAGACGCCTGGGCAGGCACAGGCTGAGAAGCCGGCTGTCCCACATTAGGTATGTCGTCAAACCTTTTATGTAAGGAGTCGACACTATCACGTAATTCCTTCCACAGCACCATCCACTCAGGTGTCGACCCCACAGGGGGTGACATCACATTTACAGGCATCTGCTCCGCCTCCACATAAGCCTCCTCATCAAACATGTCGACACAGCCGTACCGACACACCGCAAACACACAGGGAATGCTCTGACAGAGGACAGGACCCCACAAAGCCCTTTGGAGAGACAGAGAGAGAGTATGCCAGCACACACCAGAGCGCTATATAACACTGGGATCCCACTATCAATGAGTGTTTTCCCTATAGCTGCTTTTTTATATATATTACATATATATATCTATACTGCGCCTAAATTTAGTGCCCCCCCCCCCCCCCTCTCTTTTTTACCCTTCTGTAGTTTTCTCAGACTGCAGGGGAGAGCCAGGGAGCTTCCTTCCAGCGGAACTGTGAGGGAAAAATGGCGCCAGTGTGCTGAGGGAGAAGCCCCGCCCCCTTTTCGGCGGACTTTCTCCCGCTTTTTCTGTTATACTGGCAGGGGTAATTTTGCATCTATATAGCCCCTGGGACTATATATGATGCATATATTGCCCTCAGGGCGCCCCCCCCCCCCCAGCGCCCTGCACCCATCAGTGACCGAAGTATGAGGTGTACATGAGGAGCAATGGCGCACAGCTGCAGTGCTGTGCGCTACCTTGGTGAAGACTGAAGTCTTCTGCCGCCGATTTTCCGGACCTTCTTCGTGCTTCTGGCTCTGTAAGGGGGACGGCGGCGCGGCTCCGGGAACGAACACCAAGGTCGGGTCCTGCGGTCGATCCCTCTGGAGCTAATGGTGTCCAGTAGCCTAAGAAGCCCAAACTACCACCTGTTAGGTAGGTTCGCTTCTTCTCCCCTTAGTCCCTCGCTGCAGTGAGTCTGTTGCCAGCAGATCTCACTGAAAATAAAAAAACTAAATATACTTTCTTTCTAGGAGCTCAGGAGAGCCCCTAGTGTGCATCCAGCTCAGCCGGGCACAAGAATCTAACTGAGGTCTGGAGGAGGGTCTTAGTGGGAGGAGCCAGTGCACACCAGTAGTCTAAAGCTTTCTTTGTAGTTGTGCCCAGTCTCCTGCGGAGCCGCTAATCCCCATGGTCCTTACGGAGTCCCCAGCATCCACTTAGGACGTTAGAGAAATACCTTAATTCCTTTTCAAAGGTTTGCTACTTCTACCTCGTACTATTGCGAGTTACATTTAGTATTGTATGCACAGTGTACCCGCGCTCTACGTACGTGCGCTCTGCACAGTGTACCTGCACTCTGCATACGTGCGCTCTGCACAGAGTACGGGCGCTCTGCACAGTGTACCCGCGCTCTGCATACGTGCGCTTTGCACAGAGTACATGCGCCCTGCACAGTGTACCCGCGCTCTGCGTACGGGCGCTCTGCACAGTGTACCTGCGCTCTGTGTACGGGCGCTCTACTCAGTGTACCCGCGCTCTATGTATGTGCGCTCTGCACAGTGTACCTGCGCTCTGCGTACGGGCGCTCTGCACAGTGTACCCGCGCTCTGCGTACGGGCGCTCTGCACAGTGTACCCGCGCTCTGCGTACGGGCGCTCTGCACAGTGTACCCGCGCTCTGCGTACGGGCGCTCTGCACAGTGTACCCGCGCTCTACGTACGTGCGCTCTGCACAGTGTACCTGCACTCTGCATACGTGCGCTCTGCGTACGGGCGCTCTGCACAGTGTACCCGCGCTCTGCGTACGGGCGCTCTGCACAGTGTACCCGTGCTCTGCGTACCCGCGCTCTGCGTACGAGCGCTCTGCACAGTGTACCCGCGCTCTGCGTACGGGCGCTCTGCACAGTGTACCCGCGCTCTGCGTACGGGCGCTCTGCACAGTGTACCCGCGCTCTGTGTACGGGCGCTCTACTCAGTGTACCCGCGCTCTATGTATGTGCGCTCTGCACAGTGTACCTGCGCTCTGCGTACGGGCGCTCTGCACAGTGTACCCGCGCTCTGCGTACGGGCGCTCTGCACAGTGTACCCGCGCTCTGCGTACGGGCGCTCTGCACAGTGTACCCGCGCTCTGCGTACGGGCGCTCTGCACAGTGTACCCGCGCTCTACGTACGTGCGCTCTGCACAGTGTACCTGCACTCTGCATACGTGCGCTCTGCGTACGGGCGCTCTGCACAGTGTACCCGCGCTCTGCGTACGGGCGCTCTGCACAGTGTACCCGTGCTCTGCGTACCCGCGCTCTGCGTACGAGCGCTCTGCACAGTGTACCCGCGCTCTGCGTACGGGCGCTCTGCACAGTGTACCCGCGCTCTGCGTACGGGCGCTCTGCACAGTGTACCCGTGCTCTGCGTACCCGCGCTCTGCGTACGAGCGCTCTGCACAGTGTACCCGCGCTCTGCGTACGGGCGCTCTGCACAGTGTACCCGCGCTCTGCGTATGGGTGCTCTGCACAGTGTACCCATGCTCTGTGGATGTGCACTCTGCACAGTGTACCTGCGCTCTGCGTACGGGCGCTCTGCACAGTGTACCCGCGCTCTGCGTACGGGCGCTCTGCACAGTGTACCCGCGCTCTGCGTACGGGACCTCTGCACAGTGTACCCGCGCTCTGCGTACGGGCGCTCTGCACAGTGTACCCGCGCTCTGCGTACGGGCGCTCTGCACAGTGTACCCGCGCTCTACGTACGTGCGCTCTGCACAGTGTACCCGCGCTCTGCGTACGGGCGCTCTGCACAGTGTACCCGCGCTCTGCGTACGGGCGCTCTGCACAGTGTACCCGCGCTCTGCGTACGGGCGCTCTGCACAGTGTACCCGCGCTCTGCGTACGGGCGCTCTGCACAGTGTACCCGCGCTCTGCGTACGGGCGCTCTGCACAGTGTACCTGCACTCTGCATACGTGCGCTCTGCACAGAGTACGGGCGCTCTGCACAGTGTACCCGCGCTCTATATACGTGCGCTCTGCACAGAGTACGGGCGCTCTGCATAGTGTACCTGCACTCTGCATACGTGCGCTCTGCACAGTGTACCCGCACTCTGCATACGTGCGCTCTGCACAGTGTACCCGCGCTCTATGTATGTGCGCTCTGCACAGTGTACCCGCGCTCTGCGTACGGGCGCTCTGCACAGTGTACCCGCGCTCTGTGTACGGGCGCTCTGCACAGTGTACCCGCGCTCTATGTATGTGCGCTCTGCACAGTGTACCTGCGCTCTGCGTACGGGCGCTCTGCACAGTGTACCCGCGCTCTGCACAGTGTACCCGCGCTCTGCCTACGGGCGCTCTGCACAGTGTACCCGCGCTCTGCGTACGGGCGCTCTGCACAGTGTACCTGCACTCTGCATACGTGCGCTCTGCGTACAGGCGCTCTGCACAGTGTACCCCGTGCTCTGCGTACGGGCGCTTTGCACAGTGTACCCGCGCTCTGCGTACGGGCGCTCTGCACAGTGTAACCGCGCTCTGCGTACGGGCGCTCTGCACAGTGTACCCGCGCTCTGCGTATGGGTGCTCTGCACAGTGTAACCGCGCTCTGCGTACGGGACCTCTGCACAGTGTACCCGCGCTCTGCGTACGGGACCTCTGCACAGTGTACCCGCGCTCTGCGTACGGGCGCTCTGCACAGTGTACCCGCGCTCTGCGTATGGGTGCTCTGCACAGTGTACCCATGCTCTGTGTATGTGCACTCTGCACAGTGTACCTGCGCTCTGCGTACGGGCGCTCTGCACAGTGTACCAGCGCTCTGTGTATGTGCGCTCTGCACAGTGTACCCGCGCTCTGCGTACGGGCGCTCTGCACAGTGTACCCGCGCTCTGTGTATGTGCGCTCTGCACAGTGTACCTGCGCTCTGCGTACGGGCGCTCTGCACAGTGTACCCGCGCTCTGCGTATGGGCGCTCTGCACAGTATACCCGCGCTCTGCGTAAGTGCGCTCTGCACAGTGTACCCGCGCTCTGTGTATGTGCACTCTGCACAGTGTACCCGCGCTCTGCGTACGGGCGCTCTGCACAGTGTACCCGCGCTCTGTGTATGTGCGCTCTGCACAGTGTACACGCGCTCTGCTCAGTGTTTATAACAGTTTTGCGTTACATGCTTTATGTAGTTTTTTCCCCCAACGACTAAAATATCCATCTTGCAGTGACGCCATGACGGAAACTTCCCTCTGTAGGAAACACTTTGCTCGGAACCTCACAATCCTGCTAATACGCGGGTGCAAAGCCGTTATTAAAACAAAGGTCTTCTAACAAAATCTGCGCCGTCTCTTTGCAGAGAAAGGGCCGGATTCTTAATTGTACATTAATGCATTCGCACTTACGATCCCGTATGCAGGTAATGTGCAAAAATATGGTAATGCTGCCGCCATCTTGAAATGTCCTGAGACGCCCACAAACAGCCTTGCAAATCTCAGCATCTGTGTACAACTATGAACCAAGCCCTATTATCAGGAGCTAATATACAATCACTTGTTGCAGTGGATCAAAATATCACAAATAACTGAATAAGTTAAAAAAAAAAACACAAGCACAAAAAAAAGTAAAAATAAGTTTGAATGTTGAAACAAAAAAGAGAAATGTATTCCGGTGATGATTCTGTGCCGTCCGCTGTCTCTCATACATATAGCTATACCATAAGATTACACAGAGATCAGCGAGGTCGCAGCCGGGTTCTTATCCTGCGCAGTAACAGATCAGATCTCACATTTGCACATAGATATAAATCAGATTACAGCCCCCTCCTACACTCAGCACAGACTCTGCCAGTTTAAGTACTCTACACTTGGAAGTTAAACCCCTTCTTAGCTAAACCATAGTAAATAACTTGTTTATAAAGTCAGAGAGCTTTTTAAATACTGGCATATGGTAGCTCTGAGTTTATTAAAGATTATTTTCCTCTGGCCGTAAGGAATAAACTAACATTAAAGTGGAGAGAGAGAGCTCACAATTAATCTTTAAAATGTTTTAAGCAAACCCTTTCTATTGGTCTGCAGCTGAGAGGCTGAGAGGACGTGTACTGGGAGAGCGCGGTTCTGATGGCTTACCAGGGCAGATTGGAGGCAGCTAACACAAACACAAGATCATCTGACCGTGACAAGCCATCCATCTGTACCAGCAATTCCGTCTTCATCCTGCGACTCCCCTCATGTTCGCCCCTGTCGGGAATGAGGGGGACACTCGTGAGGACAGATTGGTGGTTACTGGCCGCAAAGCTATTGTAAACATTGAGCTCAAAATAATAATAATAAAAGAAATAAAGTCAAACTTCTACTTGAACTTGCTCATCCGTAGCCCGAAACATCACTTATAGGGGGTCATTCCAAGTTGATCGCTCGCTGCCGATTTTCGCAGTGCAGCGATCAGGTGAAAAAAATGCATTTCTGTGTATGCGTATGCACCGCAATGCGCACGCGCGACGTACGGGTACAAAGCTCTTTGTGGTTGTGCTCAGGTTCTAGCAAAGTTTTCCTTCGCACTGGCGGCCACAAGAAGATTGACAGGAAGGGGGCGTTACTGGGTGTCAACTGACCGTTTTCAGGGAGTGTTTGTAAAAACGCAGGTGTGTCTGGGCGTTTGCTGGGCGGGTGTATGACGGAAAATCCGGACACGAATAGGCTGAAGTGATCGCAAGCACTGAGTAGGTTTAGAGCTACTCAGAAACTACACAAGCTGTTTTTGTAGAGCTCGGCTGCACATGCGTTCGCACTTCTGCTAAGCTAAAATACACTCCCCAGTGGGCGGTGGCATAGCGTTTGCATGGCTGCTAAAACTAGCTAGCGAGCGATCAACTCAGAATGAACCCCATAGACCAGTGGTTCCAACCTCAGGGCTCAGAACTTCCAAACAGGTCATGTGTTGAGAATTTATGTTCCACAGTGATGTCACCAGTACCCACAAATGTCATCAGTTCCCCAGTAGGGTTGCCACCTCATTCCTTTAATTCTGGACACATATTAATTACACAAGTTCTCCGGCTGATTAAAACCAGGTGAAATGGAGTCTTGAAGTCAGCCAGCCACAGTTCCTGTGTAATTAATATGTGTCCAGAATTAAAAGGATGAGGTGGCAACCCTATTCCCCAGTGATGCTACTAGTTCCTCAGTGATGTCACCAGTGCATGTGATGTCACTAGTTACAGTATGTTACCAGTTCCATGGTGATGTCACTAGTTCCCCAATGATGTTACTAGTCCCTCAGTAATGTCACCAGTCCACATGATGCCACTAGCTCCCCAGTGATGTCGCTAGTTCCTCAGAGATCTTACCAGTCCCCAAGGGATGTCACCAGTCCCCCAGTGATGGCACTAGTCCCTCAATGTCATCAGTCCCCCAGTGATGTCATTAGTCCAATAATGTCACCAGTCTCCTGTTGATATCACTAGGCCATTAGTGAAGTCACCAGTCCCCCAGAAAAGTCACTAGTCCCTCAATAATATCATCACTCCCCCAGTGATGTCACTAGGCCCTCAATAATGTCACTAGTCCCTCAGTGATGTCACCAGGCCCCCAGTGATGTCATTAGGCCCTCTGTGAATTGATAGGTGACATTCTCATGGATTTTGGTTCTATTTGCACAGTAACAGTTATGCCTTCAGATGTGTTTTGTAGGGATGACCATGACAAAACTCTATCAAGCGCAACTCAGTTTCCCTACTGTGGTTTTCTCCCATAAAGTAAAAAACTTTTTTAAAAGAATGGTACAAACCCCGGTCCCGCTCCTCTCTGACTCATCACAGACTCCAGTTCATCCAGGAAGATGGTGGACGGTGCGTGGTACCGGGCCAGTTCAAACAGAACCTGCACAATGGAAGCCATCAGGAATTGCACACAGGTGATACATCATGTGACACAGTAACGGGCGAGGCGGTGCGTGAAACAGCTGGTAACTAGGGTGGGCAATGTCCCCCATTTGGGAACTGTAACTAGAATGTTACTGTGTACCTACTGTTCCTATTGGACCTCAGGATACTTGTATATGAATGTCTGTGTATGGGATTGGTGTATCGCACCTGGCACTTGGTAGGTGGTGACTACAGAGGGCGAGTGGACAAACACTTGGTGTGTAAATGAGGGTGACCAGCCGTGTTCCTACCCGCACAAGTTTCTCGGAATCCCCCCTCCACTTGCTGACGATTGTAGAAGCAGAAATGTTAAAAAACGTGGTGTTACATTCCGTGGCCACTGCCTTGGCCAGAAGAGTCTTCCCAGTACCTAGAACACAACACAAGCACCACGTAAACATCAGCCACACACAACAAAGCGCTGCTGCAGCATTCGGCAAACCTGGAAACATAATTAGAAAAAATCATTCTTAAAAACTACTTCCAGCATATCCAAAGTCAGCGAAAGGCGGGCGTGGAGATATGTAACCAGTGGGGTTAATTATTTGATAGCATAGAAGTTTTAATACCTGTATAGGGCCCCTTGAGGTCTAAGAAGAGTCTATTCAGGCTGAGATTGGCTGTAACCTTTAGGGTCAAACGACATAAATTGAGAGGCCTATTCTGTACCTGTCATTGGCATTAGATGCAGTGGGCATCTACTTGGTATTATTACCTACTATGGCTTAGCAATAGACATTTAGCCACATTCCAATGGGATGAGAGAAGCAAAGGATTATGGGTTAATTCTAGACAAAGGGCTTTAGATAACTGATTGTGTATCTCAGACACACTGTGTCTCAGGGGTCTATTTACTAAGCCTTGGAGAGAGACAAAGTAGATGGTGATAACCTACCAATCAGCTCCTAACTGCAATGTTACGGGGGGTGTTTGAAAAATGACAGTTAGGAGCTGATTGGCTGGTAGTTTATCTCCGTCCACTTTCTCTCTCTTCAAGGCTTAGTAAATAACCCCTTAGTTTTCTAGTGACTGGTGCATCTTTAAATGGGTTAACATCCGGCAGCCGACACCCAGTTTAAGGTATATAAGGCATGGCTGAAATAAGAGGTTCGGCCTCCCACAGAATCTGAGACTGTAATAAGATGTCTGTATGTATATATTGGACTGATCTGAGTATTTGATGACAAATGACCGGGGCCTCTCTGTCGACAGTGACTAAGTCGACACACAAAATAGGTTGACACAAGCATTAGGTCGACATGACAAACGTTCGAAATTAGGTTTGTAAAAAAAAAAAAATTGGTGTCGTTTTCTTCGTAGAGTGACCGGGAATCCCAATTAGTGCACCGTGTCCCCTCGCATGGCTCGCTTCGCTCGGCACAGGTTACTGTTCCCAATTGTAGTCCACGTGGATCGTAAAGTATGAAAAAGTTCAGAAAATTGTGAAAAACTCATGTCAACCTTTTGTCATGTCGACCAATAGTGGTCGACCTAATGGACTGTCGACCCAGAGACCCCTCTCGCATATGAAAAGAACTACTGATATTAAGAAGATGCGTCTCTATTTCACAGACAATAGTTGAGTGTTACTTTGTATAATAAAGTGTTTGTTCATTGATAATCAGTCAGTTGGTTACCCGGTCAAATTATTTCCTTCAGTCAGAAACCCACAGAACACAATATAATTCACATATCATCTGTACCATATATTTTTGTACACAATTATTAATTTTTTATATGCCCGGCCTTAATCTTAAATTGAAGTTTTTCATAAACAGGGATGGAGACAAAGGGGGTCATTCCGACCTGACCACACGCTAGGTTTTTTCGCAGCACAGCGATCAGGTCAGAACTGCGCATGCGTATGCACCGCAATGCGCATGCGCGTCATACGGGTACAAAGCGGATCGTTGCTGAACGATGGATTTAACGAAGAATCCATTCGCACAGCCGATCGCAAGGAGATTGCAGAAAGAGGGCGTTTGTGGGTGGCAACTGACCGTTTTCTGGGAGTGTTTGGAAAAACACAGGCGTGTCCAAGCGTTTGCAGGGCGGGTGTCTGAAGTCAAATCCGATCCCGGACAGGCTGAAGTGATCGCAGCGGCTGAGTAAGTCCTGAGTAAGTTTTTTTGTGGCGCTCGGCTGCACAGGCATTCGCACATTTGCAAAGCAAAAATACACTCCCCTATAGGCGGCGGCTATCTGATCGCAGCGCTGCAAAAAGTAGCTAGCGAGCGTTCAACTCGGAATGACTTCCAAAAACATAAGCCGCAGGCGTAGTGAGAAGACTTTTTCTGCAAAGCGGTATTGATGCAAAATATCTGACCACTATATGTGTAACATACAATGTAAATGATACAAATATTTGATGATACTGTCCCTTGAAACAGATCTTATTTTAGGAACAGTCAAATGATAATATATCAATTTACACATCATATTTTACCTGGTGGTCCGTACAGTAGCAGCCCCTTCCAAGGAGACAGGATTCCCGTAAACAGCTGCGGGTACTACAGGGGAAAATAATAAGTCACAAACACAAATCAAATAAAGTTTGTAAAACTATATATTTTATGTCTTTAGTAATTGTCTAAAATATATTGAAAACTTTAGAATCAGAATGAGAAGAAGTGAGTCTGAAGGATGAAAACAAAAACAGGAATCCAGGTACAAAAATTTATTAATATTGAGTATGATGCTGAATATCTATGGGCCGTTCCCCGACTGATACTTCTGAGGTGCCGGATAAGAAACAATAACCACAAAAAAAGTGAATATCACCGGGGGGCGCATCTAATTAAATGAGTTGCGCATGTACGCAAAATTATCAAATACTATCTGTTCTACAGTTTCCTCGCACAGGAGTGTCTGATTGTCACGGTTGCAAATATAAATGAGTGTTAAAAATAAGAATTTACTTACCGATAATTCTATTTCTCGTAGTCCGTAGTGGATGCTGGGAACTCCGTAAGGATCATGGGGAATAGCGGCTCCGCAGGAGACTGGGCACAAAAAGAAAGCTTTAGGACTATCTGGTGTGCACTGGCTCCTCCCCCTATGACCCTCCTCCAAGCCTCAGTTAGGATACTGTGCCCGGACGAGCGTACACAATAAGGAAGGATTTTGAATCCCGGGTAAGACTCAATACCAGCCACACCGTACAACTTGTGATATGAAACCCAGTTAACAGCATGATAACAGAGGAGCCTCTGAATAGATGGCTCACAACAAGAACCCGATTAGTTAACAATAACTATGTACAAGTATTGCAGACAATCCGCACTTGGGATGGGCGCCCAGCATCCACTACGGACTACGAGAAATAGAATTATCGGTAAGTAAATTCTTATTTTCTCTGACGTCCTAGTGGATGCTGGGAACTCCGTAAGGACCATGGGGATTATACCAAAGCTCCCAAACGGGCGGGAGAGTGCAGATGACTCTGCAGCACCGAATGAGAGAACTCCAGGTCCTCCTTAGCCAGGGTATCAAATTCATAGAATTTTGCAAACGTATTTGCCCCTGACCAAGTAGCTGCTCAGCAAAGTTGTAAAGCCGAGACCCCACTGTCCTTGTGGAATGGGCTTTTATTGATTTAGGCTGCGGTAATCCTACCGCAGAATGCGTCAGCTGAATAGTGCTACAAATCCAGCGCGCAATAGACTGCTTAGAAGCAGGAGCACCCAGCTTGTTGGGTGCCATCAGGATAAACAGCGAGTCAGTTTTCCTGACTCCAGCCGTCCTGGAAAAATAAAATTTTCAGGGCCCTGACTACGTCCAGCAACTTGGAATCCTCCAAGTCCCTAGTAGCCGCAGGCACCACAATAGGTTGGTTCAAGTGAAAACCTGAGACCACCTTCGGGAGAAACTGAGGACGAGTCCTCAACTCTGCCCTATCCATATAGAAAATCAGATAAGGGCTTTTACATGACAAAGCCGCCAATTCTGACACACGCCTGGCCAAGGCCAAGGCCAACAGCATGACCACTTTCCACGCGAGATACTTTAGCTCCATGGTTTTAAGTGGCTCAACCAATGCGACTTTAGGAAATCCAACACCACGTTGAGATCCAAAAAAAAAGTGCCACAGGAGGCACAAAAGGAGGCTGAATATGTAGTACTCCTTTAACCAAAGTCTGAACTTCAGGCAGTGGAGCCAGTTCTTTCTGGAAGAAAATCGACAGAGCCGAAATCTGGACCTTGATGGACCCCAATTTGAGGCCCAAACGTCACCCCTGCTTGCAGGAAGTGCAGGAATCGACATAGTTGAAATTCCTCCGTCGGGGCCTTCATGGCCTCCCACCAAGCAACAAATTTTCGCCAAACGCGGCGATAAGGTCTTGCGGTGACATCCTTCCTGGCTATGATCAGGGTAGGGATGACTTCCTTCGGCATACCCTTTTCCTTTAGGATCCGGTGTTCTACCGCCATGCCGTCAAACGCAGCCGCGGTAAGTCTTGGAACAGACAGGGTCCCTGCTGCCGCAGGTCTTGTCTGAGCGGCAGAGGCCAAGGGTCCTCTGCCAGCATCTCTTGAAGTTCCGGGTACCAAGCTCTTCATGGCCAATCCGGAACCCCGAGTATGGTTTTCACTCCTTGCCTTCTTATTATTCTCAGTACCTTGGGTATGAGAGGTAGAGGAGGAGACACATAAACCGACTGGTACACCCACGGTGTCACTAGAGCGTCCCCAGCGATCGCCTGAGGGTCCCTTGACCTGGCGCAATATCTTTTCAACTTCTTGTTGAGGCGGGACGCCATCATGTCCACCCGTGGTCATTCCCAACGGTTTACCCGCATTTGGAAAACTTCTGGATGAAGTCCCCATTCTCCTGGGTGTAGGTCGCCCATCGGAGAATCCTTGTGGCTTCTGCCATCGCCATCCTGCTTCTTGTGCCGCCCTGTCTGTGTACATGGGCGACCGCCGTGATGTCGTCTGATTGGATCAGTACCGGCTGGTTCTGAAGCAGGGGCCTTGCTTGGCTTAGGGCATTGTAAATGGCCCTTGGCTGCAGAATATTTATGTGAAGCGAAATCTCCTTGGAAATTTCTTCCCTGTGTGACTGCCCCCCAGCCCCGAAGGCTGGCATCCGTGGTCACCAGGACCCAGTCCTGTATTCCGAATCTGCGGCCCTCTAGTAGATGAGCCCTCTGCAGCCACCACAGCAGCGACACCCTGTTTCTTGCTGACAGGGTTATCCGCTGTTGTATCTGTAGATGGGACCCGGACCATTAGTCCCACAGGTCCCACTGGAACGTCCTTGCGTGGAGTCTTCCGAATGGAATTATGCTTCGTACGAAGCTACCATTTTTCCCAGGACTCGTGTGCATTGATGTACCGACACCTGTCCTGGTTTTAGGATGTCTCTGACTAGAGATGACAACTCCTCGGCTTTTTCCACTGGAAGAAACACTCTTTTCTGGTCTGCGTTCAGAAACATTCCCAGGAACAGAAGACTTTGGAATATTGAGAATCCAGTCGTGCTGTTGTAGCACTTCCCGATAGAGTGCTACCCCCACTACCAACTGTTCTTTGGACCTCGCCTTTATCAGGAGATCGTCCAAGTACGGGATAATAAAAACTTCCTTCTTGCGAAGGAGTATCATCACTTCGGCCATTACCTAGGTAAAGACCTTCGGTGCCGTGGACAACTCCAACGGCCGCGTCTGGAACTGATAGTGACAGTCCTGTACCACATATCTGAGGTACTCCTGGTGAGGGGGGTAAATGGGGACATGCAGGTACGCATCCTTGATGTCCAGGGAGACCCTGTAATCCCCCTCGTCCAGGCTCGTAATAACCGCCCTGAGCGATTCCATCTTGAACTTGAATCTTCTGATATAAAAGTTCAAGCATTTTAATTTCAAGATGGGTCTCACCGAACCGTTTCGGTACCACAACCACTGTGGAATAGTAACCCCTTCCTTGCTGAAGGAGGGGCACCTTGACAATCACTTGTTGTGATTATAGTGTTGAATATCCACCAACACCGTCTCCCTGGCAGAGGGAGGTGCCGGTAAGGCAGATTTTAGGAAACGGCGGGGGGAAGAACGTCTCGAACTCCAGCCTGTACCCCTGAGGTACTACTTGAAGGACCCAGGGATCCATGTGAGAGAGCCCACTGTGTGCTGAAATTCCTGAGACGGGCCCCCACCGTACCCGGGTCCGCCTGAGCAGCCCCAGCACCATGCTGTGGACCTACCGGACGCAGGGAGGACTTCTGCTCTTGGGAACTAGCTGTGTGTTGCAGCTTTTTCCTCTACCTTTGCCTCTCGGCAGAAAGGATGAGCCTCTAGCCCTCTTGCTTTTCTGGGGCCGAAAGGACTGTACTTGATGATACGGTGCTTTCTTTTGTTGTGGGGTAGCCTGTGGCAAAAAAATCGATTTCCCAGCAGTATCTGTGGAAAGGAGGTCTGAAAAACCATCCCCAAACAGTTTTACCCCCTTATAGGGCAACTTCCATTTGCCGATTCGAGTCGGCATCGCCTGACCATTGCCAAGTCCATAACCCCCGTCTGGCGGCAATGGACCTAGCGCTTATTTTTGATGCCAGCCGGCAAATATCCCTCTGTGCATCACGCATGTATAAGACCACGTCTTTTATATGCTCTATTTTCAGCAAAATATTGTCCCTATCCATAGTTATTTTCAGACAGGGAATCTGACCACGCAGCGGGAGCACTGCACATCCATGCCGAAGCAACGGCTGGTCGCAATATAATGCCCTAGTGTGTGACTATATCTTATAGGGTAACCTCCTGCTTTCTATCAGCAGGTTCCTTCAGGGCGGCCGTATCCGGAGACGGTAGTGCCACCTTTTCTGATAAGCGTGTAAGCGCTGTATCTACCCTATGGGGTGTTTCCCCGCGTGACCTATCCTCTGGCGGGAAAGGGTACGCTGCCAATAACCGTTGTAGAAATTATCAATTTCTTACCGAGGGAAGACCACTCTTCCTCACACACCTCATTTAATTTCTCAGATGCAGGAAAAACTACTAATAGTTTTCTCTCACCAAACACAATACCCTTTTATGTGGTACCTGGGGTATAATCATAAATGTGTAATACATTTTTCATTGCCTCAATCCTGTAACGGGTGGACCTATTTGGAGGGTACACCAGTCTCATCGATGTCGACACTGGAGTCAGTATCCGTGTCGACATCTGTGTCTGTTATCTGAGGTAGCGGGCGATTTTAGAGCCCCCCATGACATTTGAGACGCTGGAACAGGCACAAGCTGAGTAGCCGGCTGTTCCGTGTCGTCGACCTTTTATGTAAGGAGTTGACACTTTCACGTAATCCTTCCATAAGTTCAACCACACCGGTGTCGACCCCGCAGGGGGTGACAACATATTTACAGGCATTCGCTCCGCCTCTACTTCATTAGCCTCCACATAACTGTCGACACAGCCGTACCGACACACAGCACACACACAGGGAAGGCTCTGATAGAGGACAGGACCCCACAAAGCCCTTTGGGGAGACAGAGGGAGAGTATGCCAGCACACACCAGGGCGCTATATATCACAGGGATAGCACCTATAAAAAAGTGTTTTCCCTTATAGCTGCATATATATTGTATACTGCGCCTAAATTGTGCCCCCCCCCTCTTTTTAACCCTTTCTGTAGTGTATTAACTGCAGGGGAGAGCCAGGGAGCTTCCCTCCAACGGAGCTGTGAGGGAAAAATGGCGCCAGTGTGCTGAAGGAGATAGCTCCGCCCCTTTTTCGCAGACTTTTCTCCCGCATTTTTATGGATTCTGGCAGGGGTTAATGTACATCCATATAGCCCTGGGGGTTATATGTGATGTATTTTTGCCAGCCAAGGTGTTAATATTGCTGCTCAGGGTGCCCCCCCCCCCAGCGCCCTGCACCCATCAGTGACCGCAGTGTGAGGTGTGCATGAGGAGCAATGGCGCACAGCTGCAGTGCTGTGCGCTACCTTGATGAAGACTGATGTCTTCTGCCGCCGATTTTCCGGACCTCTTCTTGCTTCTGGCTCTGTAAGGGGGCCGGCGGCGCGGCTCTGGGACCGGACTCCGAGGCTGGGCCTGTGTTCGATCCCTCTGGAGCTAATGGTGTCCAGTAGCCTAAGAAGCCCAAGCTGGCTGCAAGCAGGCAGGTTCGCTTCTTCTCCCCTTAGTCCCTCGATGCAGTGAGCCTGTTGCCAGCAGGTCTCACTGAAAATAAAAAACCTAAAACTAACTTTTATCTAAGAAGCTCAGGAGAGCCCCCTAGATTGCACCCTGCTCGGTCGGGCACAAAAATCTGACTGAGGCTTGGAGGAGGGTCATAGGGGGAGGAGCCAGTGCACACCAGGTAGTCCTAAAGCTTTCTTTTTGTGCCCAGTCTCCTGCGGAGCCGCTATTCCCCATGGTCCTTACGGAGTTCCCAGCATCCACTAGGACGTCAGAGAAAATGTGTTAAATCTATAGAGATGTAAATCTGAGACGTCTTATTGTAAGTAAATATTAATCCATGGTTCTTGGCGTTACCTGAGGAGCACCTGTAGCAGATACGGTAAAAAGTGACCGGACCATTTTTGCAGTTTATTAAATTCTACACACTGGAAGTGCGATTGTCTGTTTGGGTGTTATTGTTCACACAACGCAAGCCACGCATCGGTAATGACGTCATTATGTCAACACCCTTTTTATCCCATTAGGGAAGGTTTAGTAAACTTCTAATTACGTAGTTTTCCTATTTCCCACCTGCAGAATACCTGTGTTACATTTCATTTGCATTACATATCGGGAAGTAAGAAAATTGGGGCCTAATTCAGTGTTGATCGCAGCAGCAAATTTGTTAGCAGTTGGGCAAAACCATGTGCACTGCAAAGGGGGGGGGGGGGCAGATGTAACATGTGCAGAGAGAGTTAGATTTGGATGGGGTGTGTTCAAACTGAAATCTAAATTGCAGTGTAGAAATAAAGCAGCCAGTATTTACCCTGCACAGAAACAATATAACCCACCCAAATCTAACTCTCTCTGCACATGTTACATCTGCCCTACCTGCAGTGCACATGGTTTTGCCCAACTGCTAACACGTTTGATGCTGCGATCAGATCTGAATTACCCCCTTAGTAGTGAGTGAGTGAGGGAGGGCTTTTGCATACATATATTTTAGCACAGCCAATTGATTAACACATTAAAACATATATAAATCCCAATTGGAATGTGGATAAAACACATATAATTAAAAACCACTTGCCTTAAGGAACTGTCCCACTATATAGACGGAGAAACTAGTGAAGGGTTATCTACACATCTGAAATTCAGGGTTATCAGCAGCTGAAATTCATCGCCAGCTTGTAGCAGTGTACGGTGATAACGTTCTGTCACAGAAACAGCTTTGGGTGTGATACAAAATCCCTTTGCAGAATGCGATTATACCCCTTGGCTGTATGAAAGCGCACACATCCACGCTCTGAGTGAAGAGGCCTCATCAGCAGTCTGTGGGCTCCTGTGTCCGGACTCCTGCATATGCGCAGCGGCCATTGCCGGGGAGGGATCTGGAGGAACCTTCTACCGGTCACTTCTGCAAAGTGCAGCACATAGGGGGTAATTCTGAGTTGATCGCAGCAGGATTTTTGTTAGCAGTTGGGCAAAACCATGTGCACTGCAGGGGAGGCAGATATAACATGTGCAGAGAGAGTTAGATTTGGGTGTGGTGTGTTCAATCTGCAATCTAAATTGCAGTGTAAAATTAAAGCAGCAAGTATTTACCCTGCACAGAAACAAAATAACCCACCCAAATCTAACTCTCACTGCAAATGTTATATCTGCACCCCCTGCAGTGCACATGGTTTTGCCCAACTGCTAACAAAATTCCTGCTGCGATCAACTTGGAATTACCCCCTATATATTCACATCTGGTAATCATATATCAGATTACAGTACAGTGCGATCAACTCAGAATTACCCCCATAGTCTACAGCAGTACAACACCATCCTCAGCTTCACGTTCCGGAGCTTGGTAATTCCGAAAATCTATGGAGGCTGCGGCTGCACTCGGAAATGGAAGACCGCAGCGCAGCAGATATTTGCTTCATACATTGCGGCATAAACCACCGTTTATGTTTCGCAAATATTTAATGATAAATAGGTCCCTAAAATGTGCACAATAACCCCAGAGACTGGCTTGAAAATATAATCCCTGTAAGTTATATTAAGTTACAGTTAGATACTGTCCTCTGATGCAACAATGTTTCTATCCAGTACCATGTAATTGTCCTGCATTGTCTTGTACGGTAAGTCCACGTTTTCCTGTTTTGCGCATTTGTTTATGTACTTTGTTAGGCGCTGCAGAACCCTTGTGGTGCCTTATAAAACAGGATTTTAATACCTACCGGTAAGCTGGGGTCCACTTCATGACCATGGGGTATAGACGGTTCCGCAGGAGCCATGGGCACTGTTAAGACTTTTAAATGGGTGTGAACTGGCTCCTCCCTCTATGCCCCTCCTCCAGACCTCAGTTATAGGAACTGTGCCCAGGGAGACGAAACATTTCGAGGAAAGGATTTACTTTAATACTAGTGGTGAGATACATACCAGCTCACACCTCAACCATGCAACATGGTATTCAACATAACACATGCTAACAGGAATGAACCAATTGCAGCAACATGCTGAAACTAACATAACACAACTTGTGTATAACTAAACTGCAGGTAAAGTACGCACTGGGATAGGCGCCCAGCATCCTCCACGGACTAGGAGAAAAGGATTTACCGGTAGGTATTAAAATCCTGTTTTCTCATACTTCCTAGAGGATGCTGGGGTCCACTTCATGACCATGGGGTTTATACCAAAGCTCCAGTACGGGCGGGAGAGTGCGGATGACCCTGCAGCACCGATTGACCGAACTTGAGGTCCTCATCGGCCAAGGTGTCAAACTTGTAGAATTTTGCAAATGTGTTTGACCCCGACCAAGTAGCTGCTCGGCAAAGTTGTAATGCCGAGACCCCACGGGCAGCCGCCCAGGATGAGCCCACCTTCCTAGTGGAATGGGCCTTCACCGACGTCGGTAACAGCAATCCAGCCGTAGTAGGAGTTTACTGAATCGTACCTCTGATCCAACGCGCAATAGTCTGCTTGGAAGCAGGACACCCAATCTTGTTGGGAGCATACAGGACCAACAAAGACTCTGTTTTCCGAATTCGAGCTGTTCTTGCGACATAAATCTTCAAAGCTCTAACCACATCTAGAGACTTTGATGCAGTGAACGTGTCAGTAACTACTGGCACCACAATAGGTTGGTTTATGTGGAAAGATGAAACCACCTTCGGAAGAAAATGTTGAGGAGTCCTCAACTCTGCCCTACATTCATGGAAGATCAGGTAAGGGCTCTTGTGAGACAAGGCCCCCAACTCAGACACCCGCCGTGCGGATGCCAATACCAAAAAGCATCACCACTTTCCAAGTGAGAAACTTCAACTCTACCTCTCGTAGAGGCTCAAACCAATCCGATTGAAGGAACTGCAACACCACGTTAAGGTCCCATGGTGCCACTGGAGGAATAAATGGAGGCTGGATGTGCAGAACCCCTTTCACGAAGGTCTGAACCTCTGGAAGAGAGGCCAATTGTTTTTGGATGAACACTGACATGGCCAAAATCTGGACCTTGACCCCAATCGGAGGCCCGCCTCCACACCAGCCTGCAGAAAATGGAGAAAACGTCCCAAGTGAAACTCTTCCGTAGGAGCCTACTTGGATTCACACCAAGACATATATTTTCTCCAAATACGGTGGTAATGTTTCGACGTTACTCCTTTCCTGGCCTGAATAAGTGTGGGAATGACTTCTTTCGGAATACCCTTTTGGGCTAGGATCCGGCGCTCAACAGCCATGCCGTCAAATGTAGCCGCAGTAAGTCTTGATACATGCACGGCCCCTGCTGCAGCAGGTCCTCGCGAAGAGGAAGAGGCCGAGGATCTTCTATGAGCAACTCCTGAAGATCTGGCTACCAAGCCCTCCTTGGCCAGTCTGGGGCAATGAAGATTGCTCGAACCCTTGTTCTTATTATGATCCTGAGAACTTTTGGGATCAACGGAAGTGGAGGAAAAACATACACTGACCGGAATACCCACTGGGTCACTAGCGCATCCACCGCTATTGCTTGAGGGTCTCTTGACCTGGAACAATATCTCTGAAGCTTCTTGTTGAGACGAGATGCCATCATGTCTACTTGAGGAACTCCCCAAAGACTTGTCACCTCTGCGAAGACTTCTTGGTGGAGGCCCCACTCTCCTGGATGGAGATCATGTCTGCTGAGGAAGTCTGCTTCCCAGTTGTCCACTCCCGAAATGAAAATTGCTGGCAGAGCTCTTGCATGTCTTTCTGCCCAGAGGAGAATCTTTGTCACCTCTGCCATTGCCGCTCTGCTTTTCGTTCCGCCCTGCCTGTTTATGTACGCGACTGCTGTTACATTGTCCGACTGGATCTGCACGGGATGATCTTGAAGAAGAAGTACCACTTGTTGAAGGCCGTTGTAAATGGCTCTCAATTCCAGCACGTTTATGTGAAGGCAGGCTTCCTGACTTGACCACTTTCCTTGGAAGCTTTCCCCCTGAGTGACAGCTCCCCAGCCTCGGAGACTTGCATCCGTGGTTACCAGGACCCAGTCCTGAATCCCGAACCTGCGTCCCTCTAGTAGGTGCGGAGTGTGTAGCCACCACAGGAGTGAAATCCTGGCTTTTGATGACAGGACTATCTTCCGGTGCATGTGAAGGTGAGATCCCACTGGAATACTCTGGCATGGAACCTGCCAAACTGTATGGCCTCGTAGGCCACCACCATCTTCCCCAACAACCGAATGCACTGATGAATCGACACACTGGATGGTTTCAAGATCTGTTTTACCATTTTCAGGATTTCCAGAGCCTTTTCCACCGGAAGAAATACTCTCTGAACTTCCGTGTCGAGAATCATCCCGAGAAAAGACAATCTTGTTGTCGGTTCCAATTGTGACTTTGGATAATTTATGATCCAACCGTGTTGTTGGAGTATCAACAGGGAGAGTGTGATGTTTTGTAACAACTGCTCCCTGGACCTCGCCTTTATCAGGAGATTGTCCAGATAAGGAATTATATTGACTCCTTTTTGACGGAAGACCATCATCTCCGCCATCACCTTGGTGAATACCCTCGGTGCCGTGGAGAGACCGAAAGGTAACGTCTGGAACTGGTAATGGCAGTCCTGAACCGCAAATCTCAGATAGGCCTGGTGAGGAACATGCAGGTAAGCATCCAAGATGTCTACCGACACCATGTAGTCCCCCTCCTCCAGAATGGAAATCACTGCCCGGAGTGATTCCACCTTGAACTTGAACCGTTTCAAGTAGAGATTCAAATTTTTTAGGTTTAGGATCGGTCTGACCGAGCTTCGGAACTACAAAAGAGGCTTGAATAAAACCTCTCCTCTTGTTGTGACAAAGGTACCAGGACTATGACCTGGTTCTGACATAATTTTTGGATTGCCGCTGTTACTGCTTCACTTTCTTGAAGAGAAGCTGGCAAGGTTGATTTGAAAAATCGGCATGGGGGAACGTCTTGAAACTCCAGCTTGTATCCCTGGGATACTATTTGCAATACCCAGGGATCCAGGCCAGACAGAATCCAACCTTGGCTGAACAGTTTGAGACGTGCCCCAACCCGAGCGGGCTCCTGCAAGGGAGCTCCAGCGTCATGCTGAAGATTTGGCAGAAGTAGGGGTAGACTTCTGCTCCTGGGAACCTGGAGCCGCTGTGGGCTTCTTTCCCCTTCCTCTTCCCCTACCTGCAAAGAAGGGGGAACCTCTCGCTTTTTCGTATTTATTGGGCTGAAAGGACTGCATTTGCGGGTGATAGGTCTTTTTTGCCGGTGCAGGCGCAGAGGGCAAAAACGTCGATTTACCTGCGGTAGCCGCCGAGACTAACGCATCCAGACCATCGCCAAATAAGGCCTCACCTTTAAATGGGGGAGCCTCCATGTTTCTTTTGGAATCTGCATCCGCGTTCCACTGGCGAATCCACAATGCCCGCCTAGCCGATACTGCCATGGTAGCGGCTTGTGAACTCAAGAGTCCAATATCTTTCATCGCTTCTAGCATGTAGGCGGCAGCGTCTTTGAGCTTCCCTAACTTAAATAGAAGGACCAAGTGGTTAGAGACAATAGTCTCAAACCCCATAAACCGGCGCTGATTAATTGTATTTCATTGAAAACCAGTGTTTCTTTAGAGCTGCTGAGTAAAAACAGCTTGCTAGGCTGCACGGCAAAAACAATTAGAACAAATGGAGATTACTCTGCGCTTAGAAACACTTTACAAATTTCATAAGTGTAGTCTGTCATGAAGAATAAATGACTCAGTGAGACTTTATATATTGATACTTTTATCTAAAAATATTTACGATTGACATATGACAATTATCACAAACCACAAGTAGTAAATAGGATTTTGGTACTCACCGTTAAATCCTTTTCTCCTAGTCCGTAGAGGATGCTGGGGACTCCAAAAGGACCATGGGGTATAGACGGGATCCGCAGGAGCTTGGGCACACTAAAAAGACTTAAGATTGGGTGTGAACTGGCTCCTCCCTCTATGCCCCTCCTCCAGACCTCAGTTATAGGAACTGTGCCCAGGAGAGACGGACATCACAAGGAAAGATTTTTGTCTTAACTAAGGGCTACCAACTTACCAGCCCACACCATAAACATACCGTACAACCGGAATAACGCCAAACCAGATAACAGTATGCATAAAACTCCAGCAAACAGCTGTAACAAACCAATACACAAGTCGTGTATAACTAACTTAACCAGTAAGAAAATATATATATAATTGCAGTAATAGTCCGCACTGGGACGGGCGCCCAGCATCCTCTACGGACTAGGAGAAAAGGATTTAACGGTGAGTACCAAAATCCTATTTTCTCTTACGTCCTAGAGGATGCTGGGGACTCCATAAGGACCATGGGGATTATACCAAAGCTCCAGAACGGGCGGGAGAGTGCGGACGACTCTGCAGCACCGACTGAGCAAACGCCAGGTCCTCCTCGGCCAGTGTATTGAACTTATAGAATTTAGCAAAAGTGTTCGAACCCGACCAAGTAGCCGCTCGGCAAAGCTGTAGTGCCAAAACACCTCGGGCAGCCGCCCAAGATGAGCCCACCTTTCTGGTAGAATGGGCTTTAACCGTCTTCGGCACCGGTAACCCCACCGAAGAATGAGCCTGTTGGATCGTACTACAAATCCAGCGTGCAATAGTCTGTTTTGACGCGGGATGACCAACCTTGTTGGCCGCATACAAAACAAACAACGCTTCAGTTTTCCTAGTAACAGCTGTCCTAGAAACGTAAACTTTTAACGCTCTTACAACATCCAGAGATTTTGGAATCGCCACTTCTTCCGAAGCTACCTGAACCACAATAGGTTGGTTAATGTGAAATGACGAAACCACCTTTGATAGAAATTGTTGACGAGTCCTCAATTCCGCCCTATCCGCATGAAAAATCAAGTACGGACTCTTATGAGGTAAAGCTGCCAATTCCGATACTCGCCTGGCAGATGCCAGCGCCAAAAGCATAACCACCTTCCAAGTGAGAAATTTTAATTCAACCTTCCGCAAAGGCTCAAACCAGGAAGACATGAGGAACCGCAAGACGACATCAAGGTCCCATGGCGCTACAGGCGGTACAAACGGTGGATTGATATGCATTACACCCTTCACAAAAGTCTGAACCTCTGGGAGGACAGCTAACTCTTTTTGAAAGAAAATAGACAAAGCCGAAATTTGCACTTTGATGGAACCCAATTTCAGGCCTGCATCTACACCCGCCTGTAAAAAGTGGAGAAAATGACCCAAGTGAAAATCCTCCGCAGGAGCCTTTTTAAGCTCACACCAGGAAACATATTTCCTCCAGATACGGTGATAGTGTTTTGCCGTAAACTCTTTCCTAGCCTTAATGAGAGTTGGAATGACCTCCCTGGGAATACCCTTACGAGCTAAGATCTGGCGCTCAACCTCCATGCCGTCAAACGCAGCCGCGGTAAGTCTGGAAACACGCATGGACCCTGTAACAACAGATCCTCCCTTAGAGGAAGCGGCCAAGGATCTTCCACCAGCAAGTCCTGAAGATCCGGGTACCATGCCCTTCTTGGCCAGTCTGGAACGACGAGAATCGACTGAACCCTTGCTCGACGAATGATCCCCAGCACCTTTAGAATGAGAGGAAGAGGAGGGAACACATACACCGATTGAAAGACCCACGGAGACACCAGGGCGTCCACCACCGTGGCTTGTGGGTCCCTTGTCCTGGAACAATACCTCGGGAGCTTCTTGTTGAGCAGAGACGCCATCATGTCTATCAACGGAATTCCCCAGCGTCTTGTCACTTCTGCAAAAACCTCTTGGTGCAGAGCCCACTCTCCCAGATGAAGGTCGTGTCTGCTGAGGAAATCCGCTTCCCAGTTGTCCACCTCTGGTAGGAAAACTGCTGACAGTGCGCTGACGTGTCGTTCCGCCCAGCGAAGTATCTTTGTGGCCTCCGCCATTGCCGCTCTGCTCCTCGTTCCGCCTTGCCGGTTTATATGGGCCACCGCTGTGATGTTGTCTGACTGTACCAGGACCGGTCGACCTTGAAGAAGACTTCTTGCTTGGAGTAGGCCGTTGTAAATGGCTCTTAACTCTAGAACATTTATGTGGAGACAGGCTTCCTGGAGCGACCATTTTCCCTGGAAATTTCTTACTTGGGTGACTGCGCCCCAGCCCCGGAGACTTGCATCTATTGTCAGAAGTACCCACTCCTGGATACCGAATCGGCGTCCCCCCAGGAGGTGATTCACTTGTAGCCACCACAGGAGAGAAATTCTGGCTCTGGGAGATAAAACTTATCTTCCGGTGAATGTGTAGATGAGACCCGGACCATTTGCTCAGCAAGTCCCACTGAAACACGCGGGCGTGAAATCTGCAGTATGGAATGGCTTCGTACGCCGCAACCATCTTCCCCAAAACCAGAGTACAATGATGTATCGACACACTCGACGGCTTCAGAAGTTCTCTGACCATCGTCTGCAATTCCAGAGCCTTTTCTTCTGGAAGGCATACCTTCTGCACCTCCGTGTCCAGAATCATGCCCAGAAACGTAAGCCGAGTGGTCGCAATCAACTGGGATTTTGGCAAATTGAGGACCCATCCGTGTTGTCGCAGGACCTATAGAGACAACTCCACACTTTTCAGTAATTGTTCCTTGAACCTCGCCTTTATCAGGAGATCGTCCAAGTACGGGATAATTGAAACCCCTTGTCTGCGAAGAAGAACCATCATTTCCACCATGACCTTGGTGAAAATCCTCGGAGCCGTGGAAAGCCCAAACGGCAACGTCTGAAATTGGTAATGAGAATCCTGTATCGCAAACCTGAGGAAAGCCTGATGTGGAGGATATATCGGGAAATGTAAGTAGGCATCCTTTATGTCGACTGACGCCATAAAATCCCCCCCTTCTAGGCTGGAGATCACAGCTCGAAGGGATTCCATCTTGAACTTGAAAACTTTCAAGTATGGATTGAGGGATTTTAAATTTAGAATTGGTCTGACCGAACCGTCCGGTTTCGGCACAACAAAGAGGCTCGAGTAGAACCCCTCCCCCCGCTGAGACGAGGGAACGGGAATAATGACCCTCTGTAGACACAGTTTTTGAATCGCTGCTAGCACCACCTCCCTGTCCAGAAGAACTACTGGTAATGCCGAAATGAAGAACCGGTGAGGGGGCATCTCCTGAAACTCCAGTTTGTATCCAGACCTGACTGAAACTTCGTAGACGGCCCCCCACCGGTTCGGACTCCCCCAGGGAAGCCCCAGCGTCATGCGGTGGACTTGGTAGCAGCAGGTGAGGACTTTTGGTCCTGGGCGCCCGAACCTGCAGAAGGTTTCCTTCCCCTTCCTCTACCTTTTGAAGCGAGGAAGGACGAGCCTTTTCCACGCCTGTATTTATTGTGACGAAAGGACTGCATCTGCTGATGTGGTGCCTTTTTCTGTTGTGTGGGAACATAAGGAAGAAAAGAGGACTTACCCGCAGTCGCGGTCGAGGACAGGTCAGCCAAGCCGTCCCCAAACAAGACAGTACCTTTGAAGGGTAGCGCATCCATAGCCCTCTTGGAGTCGGCATCAGCGTTCCATTGATGGATCCACAGGGCCCTCCTGGCTGATATCGACATGGCATTGGTTCTTGAACCCAAGAGACAGACGTCCCTCGCCGCATCTTTTATGTAATCTGCAGCGTCCTTAATATAACCAAGAGTTAGAAGGACATTATCTTTATCCAGAGTATCCATATCATTAGCTAAATTCTCAGCCCATTAAGCAATAGCACTACTCACCCATACCGACGCCACAGCGGGTCTGAGCAATGCACCCGAATTAGCGAAAATGGACTTCAGAGACGTCTCCAGCTTGCGATCCGCCGGATCTTTGAGAGCTGCCGTGTCAGGAGACGGACGTGCCACTTTCTTAGACAAACGAGATAAAGCTTTGTCAACAGTTGGAGATGCCACCCATTTTTCCCTGTCATCAGAGGGAAAGGGATACGCCATGTAAATTCTCTTGGGAATCTGCCATTTCTTATCCGGCGACTCCCAAGCCTTTGCACAAAGAGTATTTATTTCATGAGAGGGGGGAAATTTCACCTCATGTTTTTTTCCCTTGAACAAGCAAATCCTAGTTTCCTGTACCGCAGGTTCATCAGAAATGTGTAAAACATCTTTTATAGCCACAATCATGTACTGAATACTCTTAACTAAACGTGGATGTAACGCTGCCTCAGTGAAATCGACGTCGGAATCAGAGTCCGTGTCGGTATCAGTATCTACCACCTGAGTAAATGGCCGCTTTTGCGACCCAGATGGGGTCTGAACCTGAGACAAAGCCTCTTCCATGGACTTTTTCCACACCTGGGTCTGTGCCTCAGACTTATCTAATCTCTTTGATAAGGAAGCTACATTAGAGTTTATCGTACTGAGCAATGCTAGCAAATCAGGTGTCGGCTGCGTCGACAGTCCCAACTCTAGCCCCGCATCCGCTCCCCCAATAACCTCCTCCGGTAAATAAGCTTCAGCCTCAGACATGCCAACACGTAATACAGACACACCACAACACACAGAACGTCCCTGCTAGGTGACAGGCCTACAAAAAAGCCCAGATAGAGGACACAGAGGGAGTATGCCAGCTCACACCTCAGCGCCCATATATCGCAAAAAACGATATATGTACCCAGCGCTGCCTTATCCCACTATTAAGCACCACACTGCGGCCCCCCTCTTAAAAAGCCCCCCCCGTTACTTGGAGAAGCGTGGAGGTCCCCGCAGCGTCTCTATCCCTCAACCGCGTGTTGCAGGGAAAATGGCGCCCGTGAGCTGCAGGACGAAGCTCCGCCCCCTTCTCGGCGCGCTTCGGCCCGCCAAATTCAAAATTGTTTAAAAATGCCGGCGGGGGTCTGTACACGGTGCCGAGGCACCCACAATCTTTGTGCCGCCCTAAGAAGCTCCAGTAACATGCTGCCCAGGGCGCCCCACCCCCCCACTCCCCCCAGCGCCCTGCACCCAGTGAAATACCGTTGGTGATGTGTGTGGGAGCATGGAGCACTGTGCTGTACCTCCCGTCACTGAAGTCTTCTGCCGTCCTGAAGTCTTCTGATCTTCTCATACTCACCCGACTTCTGTCTTCTGGCTTCTGTGAGGGGGGTGACGGCGTGGCTCCGGGAACAAGCAGCTAGGCGCACCAATATATAGTGAAGTGAAGCCGTGCCAGGTGCAGGGAGAATTACCTTCTTTGTCAACCTGGACAGTGCACTGTCTAACATAGGGGGTGACTCCCACTCTTTCCTGTCCTCTGCTGGGGAAGGATAAGCTATCTGAATCCTCTTAGGAATATGAAATTTCTTTTCGGGATTCACCCACATTTCTTCAAAGAGAGTATTTAGCTCGTGGGAAGGAGGGAACGTGACTTTGGATTTCTTTTCTTTACAGAAATATGCCTTCTCCTGAGGTACAGGAGTGGCTTCTGTAACTTCCAACACGTCCCTTGTAGCCACAATCATATATTGTATATTTTTCGCCAATTTATGATCTATTTCTCTGGAGTCACTATTGTCGACACAAAAATCAGTGTCCGTGTCGGTATCAGTATTCATAATATTCGCAAATGGTGTCTTATGTGACCCAGAGGGGCCGCCTGCAGATGGAAGAACAGCACCCTGAAAAATTAATTTTTTTTCAGAGAAACTGCATCCAGTCTGCCTGGGCACATTTCTAAAACTGAGGTCTGGAGGAGGGGCATTGAGGGAGGAGCCAGTTCACACCCATTGAAAAGTCTTAAGAGTGCCCATGGCTCCTGCGGTACCGTCTATACCCCATGGTCATGAAGTGAACCCCAGCATCCTCTAGGACGTATGAGAAATAAACAATAATAATAATAATAATAATAATAATAATACGCTCTCTATGTACGCCGTCTGTGTCACCCCTGTCTGTCTACCCCTCCCCTTTAGAATGTAAGCTCTCACGAGCAGGGCCCTCTTCCCTCATGTGCTTATCCTTTTCTTACTTTAATAATCTTCAGCTGCACCAACTCCAGCAGTCTTCTGCCACCTGATACTTATTCCAGTGTCATCTGCTGATGTAACTATGTTTATTTACCCTGTACTTGTCCTATACTGTCATCAACTGTAAGTTGCTGTTTTCCTGTTTGATTATTTGTTTATGTACTCTGTAATTGGGCGCTGCGGAACCCTTGTGACGCCATATAAATAAAGGATAATGATAATATACCGTACTGTAATGTACTATACATTGCATATAACCGGCCAGTTGCATATTGAAAAGCCGCAGAAACGATTCATGTTAGATGTTCTCTACTACAGAGTGTATCTAACCAACAGGTCAGTACAGGAAAGGGGACATATTTGCAAAACAGACCCTTGCGGCTTATTTACTAGGGACTGTGGCTGTATTAAAGTACTATTTAAATAAACCATATCAAGGAGGCACACATAACAGAGGTACGACGCTCTGTATTCTTTTCCGGAAGAGATGGCAGCCATAGTTGCACCTACATCCAGTGTTAGTAAATGACCCTCTCTCACACATTTGAGCCCCAAATTAAAAAAATATATTTGGTTTGCGGCTGATCAGATGTCAGCAGAGGTAAATGGGAGGAGGGAGCGTTCCTTTGTGAACATATTCAGGTTACACTGTTGGTGGAGTAACACCCTTATACGCATACCTTTCCCAATGTAAAACAATAATAATGAAGACCGGATGATTGGCTCACCCTAATAGGGTACACCACAGCTTCCTTCACCAGCCGCTTCGCAGAGTCAAGCCCGATGATGTCATCCCACCTCACATTGGGGTTCTGCAGGTAAATGTCCTGCAAAAAAAACAGAAGATACCATTCAACAGAATAGGATTCTAGCTGGGGAATTAAACAAAATAAAACTATGGATATTTTCTATTATTACCAATGCTGTGGAGACTGCAGACAAGTTTAGAAAATGAAGTTGCTTGCCAAATTTGCCATATTTCCATGAAAGTCTGTCCCACATACCCAGTCAATAACTTTAAACTGCAGCTATGTATGTTTCAGGGCTGGAAATACCCCATTTATCATCATTTTCCCCTTCTGTGCTTGCTGGCAGAGAGCTCTAGCTGGGGCACAGGCTGGCTTTATATGTATCATTGCGTTATAGGCTGGCATTCTATGTGCGACTGGGGCATTATAAGTGCAATGTGGGTACAGGTGGATATAGAATATTTTAGCTAGTTATATAGTGACGTATAATACCTACAAATGAGAAAGCATCAAATTCGCCAGGACTGCTTCTAACTTTATATGTAACGGTTAATATAAATAAAATACTGTGATTAGGGCGACATGTGCCTGAGAAATGACTATGGCAGCTACCAGTCAGTGGGTGCAGAGATTGAGGATCCAACGTCAGACTATGGGGTATATGCAATTAGCGGCGAATCGCTGCAATTTTTCGGCCGTTTTTTAATTCGACACAATTTGACCGTCGAATTCCGGCAAGTGGGTGCCGGAATTCAACATATTCAATAAAAACCGGATTCGACAGTCCCGCTGTCGAAAAACGGCCGATTTGACGGATTTTGATCCAATTTAAAAAAAACGGAAAAAACCCGAAACAAATGGCGTGGGGTCCCCCCTCCTAAGCATAACCAGCCTCGGGCTCTTCGAGCCGGTCTTGGTTCTAAAAATCCGGGGGGGAAAATGACAGGGGATCCCCCGTATTTTTAAAACCAGCACCGGGCTCTGCGCCTGGTGCTGGTGCAAAAAATACGGGGGACAAAAAGAGTAGGGGTCCCCCGTATTTTTTACACCAGCATCGGGCTCCACTAGCTGGACAGATAATGCCACAGCCGGGGGTCACTTTTATACAGCGCCCTGCGGCCGTGGCATTAAATATCCAACTAGTCACCCCTGGCCGGGGTACCCTGGGGGAGTGGGGACCCCTTCAATCAAGGGGTCCCCCCCCCAGCCACCCAAGGGCCAGGGGTGAAGCCCGAGGCTGTCCCCCCCATCCAAGGGCTGCGGATGGGGGGCTGATAGCCTTGAGAAAATTGTAAGAATATTGTTTTTTTCCAGTAGTACTACAAGTCCCAGCAAGCCTCCCCCGCAAGCTGGTACTTGGAGAACCACAAGTACCAGCATGCGGGAGAAAAACGGGCCCGCTGGTACCTGTAGTTCTACTGGGAAAAAAATACCCAAATAAAAACAGGACACGCACACCTTGAAAGTACAACTTTATTACACACATGTCGACACATACATACTTACCTATGTTCACACGCCGACCTCTGTCCACTTGTCCATGTAGAATCCACGTGTACCTGTGAATAAAATTATACTCACCTCAATCCAGTGTCCAGATTATAATCCACGTACTTGGCAAAAAAAAAAAAAACGAACACCCGGACCAAACGGACTCCCCCAGGGCACCCCGGCCAGGGGTGACTAGTTGGATATTTAATGCCACGGCCGCAGGGCGCTGTATAAAAGTGACCCCCGGCTGTGGCATTATCTGTCCAGCTAGTGGAGCCCGATGCTGGTGTAAAAAATACGGGGGACCCCTACTCTTTTTGTCCCCCGTATTTTATGCACCAGCACCAGGCGCAGAGCCCGGTGCTGGTTTTAAAAATACGGGGGATCCCCTGTCATTTCCCCCCCCCGGATTTTTAGAACCAGGACCGACTCGAAGAGCCCGAGGCTGGTTATGCTTAGGAGGGGGGACCCCACGCCATTTTTTTTTCCGGGATTTTACCATTCCATTTAAAAAAAATAAAAAAAATAAAAAATAATATTTTAAAAAATATATAAATAATACTTGTGCCTCCAAAATAGACAAACCAAGTACCTAATCCCTTCTAATATAAATAGATATGCTATTACCAATAAAAAAAAAACACCAACAAAAACATGTTTTAAAATTTTTTTATTAGATTCCGCCACCAAAGTGTGGCGGATTGAAAATGACGAATTTACTGTCTAAAAGCACTGTTGTCGAATTTCCAAACTTCAATTGAATATACTTTTGTCGAATTGCCGCATTTGTACCATTGCAGAAATGTCGAATTTGACAAATGTCGAATTTCAAAAAGTCGAATTTGGAAAGTCCGTTTTTTTGACGGAAAGTACTGAATTGCATTGTCAAACTTTTTTTGGGCGAAAAAGTCCCGTTTTTCAACAATTTCGGGAATTCGACCGCAATTGCATATACCCCTATGTCACATGCATGTTATTTTATGTGCTACTTCCAATCCCTAAGTGCACACCCAATCTCACCCGGCTTATAACCGCGGCCAGCTCTCTCATCTCGCTGTTGGCTCCAGTAAAGGCAGTGACGGGTTTTAGCAACCGCTCCTGGGAATGACAAGATAGGGCCTGTAATGTCGTTGTAATATGATCTAATACATCAAGCATCACTTACCTTGTTCAATATACCCAGTGTAATCGGAAGGGTCTAGTTATGCAAGATTGTCTTAATTAGTGCTTCAATCGTCTTAAGTCAACCACCTGTGCGCAGACATGGATATCCTTAAAACATGGTCTGCCTGCGTTAACTGGACCGCGTCCCCCCAACGGCGACCACCTCTGCCTGTCAAGCAGGCAGAGTCGATCGCAGCAGCATCTCACTGGGTGCGCACGTGCAGTGAGACCCCCATTGGTGGCTTTGCGAGTCCCTGCGGCTGTGTACAAAGAGGCAGCGTTGTCCGCAGATCAGTTGATTATCAAACTTTTGCGTAGCCCTATGGTGGCACAGCATGGCCGCAGGAAGCGAGACGCGGGAGCCATTGTTACCTAGTATGGGATCGCAGACAGAGGCTGAGCCACACCCTGAAAACATCCGCCACTCCCTGAAACCAAACAGTGCCGGACTGTCAATCTTCTCTGCCTCAGACGCAAGACCATCTGCGCATGTGACTTAGACGAATGCGTAGTCGGCTCATAATCGCTCAACTGCGAAAGCATGGGATCTGCAAACAGCTGTAAAATCAGACTCGTATCCGCAACAAGGTGTAAAAATACCAGTCCTCTTATGTGTACTGAAGGTCTCCTTTTGTGAATACAACTTAAAATGGTGAAAAAATAAATAATTAAATAGCTGACGAGTAAGAGGAAGAATATTTTTGCATCGCAGATTTCTAAGATCGCAATTTGCCGGTGAGAGGTGCCTGTCCGGCCCCCTGGAATTAAGCAGTAGCTCGGTCATTCTGTACTCGTCCAACTTACCGAGGGGTCGGGATTGTAGTTCAGACTGTTCATGGCGATATCGTTCGATGACCCTTTTATGGCATCTTGGATCATGCCGCGAAAGTCAATGATCTGGCCCTGTTGTGTTAAATGAACAAAAGAAAATTACACAAAGATAAGTGAAGTCAACAAAAATCCATTTGATACTCGGTCAAGAACTGGTGTTGAAATAAATAAAATAAAAAAAAATAAGAATTTACTTACCGATAATTCTATTTCTCGTAATCCGTAGTGGATGCTGGGGACTCCGTCAGGACCATGGGGAATAGCGGCTCCGCAGGAGACAGGGCACAAAAGTAAAAGCTTTAGGATCAGGTGGTGTGCACTGGCTCCTCCCCCTATGACCCTCCTCCAAGCCTCAGTTAGGATACTGTGCCCGGACGAGCGTACACAATAAGGAAGGATTTTGAATCCCGGGTAAGACTCATACCAGCCACACCAATCACACTGTACAACCTGTGATCTGAACCCAGTTAACAGCATGATAACAGAGGAGCCTCTGAAAAGATGGCTCACAACAATAATAACCCGATTTTTGTAACAATAACTATGTACAAGTATTGCAGACAATCCGCACTTGGGATGGGCGCCCAGCATCCACTACGGACTACGAGAAATAGAATTATCGGTAAGTAAATTCTTATTTTCTCTGACGTCCTAAGTGGATGCTGGGGACTCCGTCAGGACCATGGGGATTATACCAAAGCTCCCAAACGGGCGGGAGAGTGCGGATGACTCTGCAGCACCGAGTGAGAGAACTCCAGGTCCTCCTCAGCCAGGGTGTGCCCCTGACCAAGTAGCAGCTCGGCAAAGTTGTAAAGCCGAGACCCCTCGGGCAGCCGCCCAAGATGAGCCCACCTTCCTTGTGGAATGGGCATTTACATATTTTGGCTGTGGCAGGCCTGCCACAGAATGTGCAAGCTGAATTGTACTACACATCCAACTAGCAATCGTCTGCTTAGAAGTAAGAGCACCCAGTTTGTTGGGTGCATACAGGATAACAGCAAGTCAGTTTTCCTGACTCCAGCCGTCCTGGAAACCTATATTTTCAGGGCCCTGACAACATCTAGCAACTTGGAGTCCTCCAAGTCGCTAGTATCCGCAGGTACCACAATAAGCTGGTTCAGGTGAAACGCTGACACCACCTTAGGGAGAAACTGGGGACGAGTCCGCAGCTCTGCCCTGTCCGAATGGACAATCAGATATGGGCTTTTGTGAGACAAAGCCGCCAATTCTGACACTCGCCTGGCCGAGGCCAGGGCCAACAGCATGGTCACTTTCCATGTGAGATATTTCAAATCCACAGATTTGAGCAGTTTAAACCAATGTGATTTGAGGAATCCCAGAACTACGTTGAGATCCCACAGTGCCACTGGAGGCACAAAAGGGGGTTGTATATGCAGTACTCCCTTGACAAACTTCTGGACTTCAGGAACTGAAGCCAATTCTTTCTGGAAGAAATTCGACAGGGCCGAAATTTGAACCTTAATGGACCCCAATTTGAGGCACATAGACACTCCTGTTTGCAGGAAATGTAGGAATCGACCGAGTTGAAATTCCTCCGTGGGGGCCTTCCTGGCCTCACACCATGCAACATATTTTCGCCAAATGCGGTGATAATGTTGTGTGGTCACCTCCTTCCTGGCTCTGACCAGGGTAGGGATGACCTCTTCCGGAATGCCTTTTTCCCTTAGGATCCGGCGTTCAACCGCCATGCCGTCAAACGCAGCCGCGGTAAGTCTTGGAACAGACATGATCCTTGCTGAAGCAAGTCCCTTCTTAGTATCTCTTGAAGTTCCGGGTACCAAGTCCTTCTTGGCCAATCCGGAGCCACGAGTATAGTTCTTACTCCTCTCCTTCTTATAATTCTCAGTACCTTGGGTATGAGAGGCAGAGGAGGGAACACATACACCGACTGGTACACCCACGGTGTTACCAGAGCGTCCCAGCTATTGCCTGAGGGTCTCTTGACCTGGCGCAATACCTGTCCAGTTTTTTGTTCAGACGGGACGCCATCATGTCCACCTTTGGTCTTTCCCAACGGTTCACAATCATGTGGAAGACTTCCAGATGAAGTCTCCACTCTCCCGGGTGGAGGTCGTGCCTGGTGAGGAAGTCTGCTTCCCAGTTGTCCACTCCCGGAATGAACACCGCTAACAGTGTTATCACATGATTTTTCGCCCAGCGAAGAATCCTTGCTGCCATTGCCCTCCTGCTTCTTGTGCCGCCCTGTCTGTTTACGTGGGCGACTGCCGTTATGTTGTCCGACTGGATCAGCACCGGTTGACTTTGAAGCAGAGGTCTTCCTAGGCTCAGAGCATTATAAATTGCCCTTAGCTCCAGTATATTTATGTGGAGAGAAGTCTCCAGACTTGACCACACTCCTTGGAAATTTCTTCCCTGTGTGACTGCTCCCCAGCCTCTCAGGCTGGCATCCGTGGTCACCAGGACCCAGTCCTGAATGCCGAATCTGCTGCCCTCTAGTAGATGAGCACTCTGCAGCCACCACAGAAGAGACACCCTTGTCCTTGGAGACAGGATTATCCGCTGATGCATCTGAAGATGCGATCCGGACCATTCGTCCAGCAGATCCCACTGAAAAATTCTTTCGTGAAATCTGCCGAATGGAATCGCTTCGTAAGAAGCCACCATTTTTCCCAGGACTCCTGTGCATTGATGCACTGACACTTGGTCTGGTTCTAGGAGGTTCCTAACTAGCTCGGATAACTCCCAGGCTTTCTCCTCCGGGAGAAACACCTTTTTCTGGACTGTGTCCAGAATCATCCCTAGTAACAGCAGACGTGTCGTCGGAATCAGCTGCGATTTTGGAATATTTAGAATCCACCCGTGCTGTCGTAGAACTACTTGAGATAGTGCTACTCCGACCTCCAACTGTTCTCTGGACCTTGCCCTTATCAGGAGATCGTCCAAGTAAGGGATAATTAAGACGCCTTTTCTTTGAAGAAGAATCATTTCGGCCATTACCTTGGTAAAGACCCGGGGTGCCGTGGACAATCCAAACGGCAGCGTCTGAAACTGATAGTGACAGTTCTGTACCACGAACCTGAGGTACCCTTGGTGAGAAGGGCAATTTGGGACATGGAGGTAAGCATCCTTGATGTCCAGGGACACCATATAGTCCCCTTCTTCCTGGTTCGCTATCACTGCTCTGAGTGACTCCATCTTGATTTGAACCTTTGTATGTAAGTGTTCAAAGATTTCAGATTTAGAATAGGTCTCACCGAGCCGTCTGGCTTCAGTACCACAAATAGTGTGGAATAATACCCTTTTCCTTGTTGTAGGAGGGGTACTTTGATTATCACCTGCTGGGAATACAGCTTGTGAATTGTTTCCAATAATGCCTCCCTGTCAGAGGGAGACGTTGGTAAAGCAGATTTCAGGAACCTGCGAGGGGGAGACGTCTCGAATTTCCAATCTGTACCCCTGGGATACTACTTGTAGGATCCAGGGGTCCACTTGCGAGTGAGCCCACTGCGCGCTGAAACTCTTGAGACGACCCCCCCCACCGCACCTGAGTCCGCTTGTACGGCCCCAGCGTCATGCTGAGGACTTGGCAGAAGCGGTGGAGGGCTTCTGTTCCTGGGAAGGGGCTGCCTGCTGCAGTCTTCTTCCGTTCCTCTACCCCTGGGCAGATATGACTGGCCTTTTGCCCGCTTGCCCTTATGGGGACGAAAGGACTGAGGCTGAAAGACGGTGTCTTTTTCTGCTGAGATGTGACTTGGGGTAAAAAGGTGGATTTTCCAGCTGTTGCCGTGGCCACCAGGTCCGATGGACCGACCCCAAATAACTCCTCCCCTTTATACGGCAATACTTCCATGTGCCGTTTGGAATCTGCATCACCTGACCACTGTCGTGTCCATAAACATCTTCTGGCAGACATGGACATCGCACTTACTCATGATGCCAGAGTGCAAATATCCCTCTGTGCATCTCGTATATATAGAAATGCTCTATAGTCAATAAAATACTGTCCCTGTCAAGGGTATCAATATTTTCAGTCAGGGAATCCGACCAAGCCACCCCAGCGCTGCACATCCAGGCTGAGGCGATCGCTGGTCGCAGTATAACACCAGTATGTGTGTATATACTTTTTAGGATATTTTCCAGCCTCCTATTAGCTGGCTCCTTGAGGGCGGCCGTATCTGGAGACGGTAACGCCACTTGTTTTGATAAGCGTGTGAGCGCCTTTAATTTTCTATCGGGGGAAACCCACGCATCATCACACACTTCAATTAATTTATCTGATTCAGGAAAAACTACAGGCAGTTTTTTCACACTACACATAATACCCTTTTTTGTGGTACTTGTAGTATCAGAAATATGTAACACCTCCTTCATTGCCCTTAACATGTAACGTGTGGCCCTAATGGAAAATACGTTTGTTTTTTCACCGTCGACACTGGAGTCAGTGTCCGTGTCTGTGTCTGTGTCGACCGACTGAGGTAATGGGCGTTTTAAAGCCCCTGACGGTGTTTGAGACGCCTGGACAGGTACTAATTGGTTTGCCGGCCGTCTCATGTCGTCAACCGACCTTGCAGCTTGTTGACATTATCACGTAATTCCCTAAATAAGCCATCCATTCCGGTGTCGACTCCCTAGAGAGTGACATCACCATTACAGGCAATTGCTCCGTCTCCTCACCAACATCGTCCTCATACATGTCGACACACACGTACCGACACACAGCACACACACAGGGAATGCTCTGATAGAGGACAGGACCCCACTAGCCCTTTGGGGAGACAGAGGGAGAGTTTGCCAGCACACACCAAAACGCTATAATTTTACAGGGACAACCTTATATAAGTGTTTTCCCTTATAGCATCTTAATATGTAATAATATCGCCACAAAAATGCCCCCCCTCTCTGTTTTAACCCTGTTTCTGTAGTGCAGTGCAGGGGAGAGCCTGGGAGCCTTCCCACCAGCATTTCTGTGAGGAAAAATGGCGCTGTGTGCTGAGGAGAATAGGCCCCGCCCCCTTTTCGGCGGGCTTCTTCTCCCGTTTTTCTGACAACCTGGCAGGGGTTAAATACATCCATATAGCCCCAGGGGCTATATGTGATGTATTTTTAGCCAGAATAGGTACTTTCATTGCTGCCCAGGGCGCCCCCCCAAGCGCCCTGCACCCTCAGTGACCGTTGGTGTGAAGTGTGCTGAGAGCAATGGCGCACAGCTGCAGTGCTGTGCGCTACCTTAAGAAGACTGGGAAGTCTTCAGCCGCCGATTTCTGGACCTCTTCTCTCTTCAGCATCTGCAAGGGGGTCGGCGGCGCGGCTCCGGTGACCCATCCAGGCTGTACCTGTGATCGTCCCTCTGGAGCTAATGTCCAGTAGCCTAAGAAGCCAATCCATCCTGCACGCAGGTGAGTTCACTCCTTCTCCCCTAAGTCCCTCGATGCAGTGAGCCTGTTGCCAGCAGGACTCACTGAAAATAAAAAACCTAACAAAACTTTTACTCTAAGCAGCTCTTTAGGAGAGCCACCTAGATTGCACCCTGCTCGGCCGGGCACAAAGATCTAACTGAGGCTTGGAGGAGGGTCATAGGGGGAGGAGCCAGTGCACACCACCTGATCCTAAAGCTTTTACTTTTGTGCCCTGTCTCCTGCGGAGCCGCTATTCCCCATGGTCCTGACGGAGTCCCCAGCATCCACTTAGGACGTCAGAGAAATTAATATATATATATATATATATATATATATATATATATATAAATAATCAGCTGTAAGGATATGATAGAATCTGAAAATATTGTTTATTTCATTATAAATGCCTCTATTGCTAGAGTGGGCTGGGGGAAGGGTGGTGCTGGGGGAAGGGTGCGGCTGGGGGAAGGGTGGTGCTGGGGGAAGGGTGGGGCGGGGGTGTTATCGTGCAGCTTTCTAATTATTTTCTTATTGCTCTTCAAGTGCGATATATTCACCCTGGAGCGGATGTCCGTCTAATGGGCCATTTCTCCCTCTCCTGACCAGTGCTGAGTGAGACTGGACAAGGCTGTTGTCTGCTTCCCATGTTATTTGCTCTCTGCACGGAGCCTCTCTGCATTGGTGACTGCGCTATACATCATCCGCCCGATATCAGTGGAGTGACTGCAGGAGGCCATGAATATAGACACAGGTGACATCGTGTTAATGATTACACCCTTCCCTGCCTTATATTCTGATCTGGAGAACATTTGCAACCTGAAAACCTGCTGAACTCAATCTTAAGGGGGGTACTCACGGAGCAATAATGTAAGCAATCTGACTAGATTGCTTATATTTTCAGCAAGATCTCTCCGTGTGTACCCCCCACAGCGTTAGCGATGCTCGGCCCCGCGCATCGCTATCGCTGCTGCTACATTGAGCCTGCTCAATCTAGCAGGTCGCTCATTTCATGCGCTGGGTGAAATGAGCGTGCCCCCCCCCCCCCCCCCCCCCCCCCCATACGCTCAGCACACATCTCTCCCCAGATCTGCCCCGTGAGTACTGGCCTATACTCTCATCCCTAAAATCCTGAATTTGCATCCTGCAATTTCAGAGACCACGGGAAGCACAAGGACCTATACTGATCAATGAGGCAGATGTATTAACCTGGAGAAGTGATAAAGCAGTGATAAGTGCAAGGTGATAACGCACCAGCCAATCATTACAGATTTGAAAAATGAGAGGAGCTGATTGGCTGCTGCATTATCACCTTCTACTTATCACTGCTTTATCCATTCTCCAGGCTTAATACATCTGCCCCATTATGTGGTTTTATTTCTCCGTAAACTGAGATACTGTCATCCCCTTTTTCCTTGTATTACTGTATTTTATTATGTTCTTAATTTTTTTTAATTAAGTACTTAAGTTGCAACTTTTACTAAACTTTGATTAAATAATAAAAAACAAACAAACATGCATGGTAAATCTACCGTAGTCTGTTTCAGTATTAGTTTGTTGTGGGCAGTTTTGTATCTTACTCACCCTCCTTTGTGGGCCGCTTTGTCCTTTGTTTATTGCGGACACATTTAGTCCAAATTCGGAGACCTCGGGGGGGCTGTTGCACCCATTCTCCTGCAAAATAGAACAGAAAGGTGACAACACACAAGTGGGGGAGCAATGCAGCGCAATGGGAGGGATCTGCCTTTCCGGAATGGCGAATCACGCCCATCTATATGACAAAGTTTTTCCTTGCACGCCATATGAGCAGGAAGACTTGAGATCCCAGCGTTACCGTAAGTGGGCCGATAATGTAGACAGCCGGGCATCGTGGACATACCCTGCCGCACGGCGCCAAGAACTTAATTCCCCCCAGAGTGAAGAATAAATGAGATACTTTTTCCTTGCTCTTCTGTATCCGTTTCATCCTACATCATCTCGTGTAGTACTATTTTGTCACAGCAGGGACCATTATATAAGATAGATATACCACACTTGGGTGTGGGGTCACGCTATGCAGTACGCACGCCTTGGGTGGTTGCACACACTCGGCCGTCGGCGTCATATATAGCTGAGCTTGAATAAGAATCACACGGATTAAAAAAGTTGCTGTTTGCACAATAAATGGTTTATTGCATCTAATCTTAACTAATTAATCCTTATTAAGATTAATGGACTCTAGCACCCAAACTTTTATTATTATTATTATTATTATTATTATATTATATTTTGGTGACTGGACACATAATCTATCAATCTATTGGTGTGTACACACGGCGCAATGCGCCGTAAGCCCGACATTGACTATTTGATGGGGCCGGAGCATGGCCCCGCTGATATAGTCAATGTTGGGCTGACTGCACAGTCTATTTTTCCTTGCGATGCCGATCCCGTGAGACCGCACATCGCCATCGGAAGGACTATACACACACGGTGCGACATGCACTACATTTTCTTACGATTTTAACTATATAGTCAAAATCGTAAGAAAAATTGCACCGTAAGTACACGGCTTATGGGGGTCATCCCCAGTTGATCGTAGCTGTGCTAAATTTAGCACAGCTACGATCATTCACACTGACATGCGGGGGGACGCCCAGCACAGGGCTAGTCCGCCCCGCATGTCCGTGCCGCCCCCCCCCCCCCCCCCAAAAAAAAAAAGTGCAAAGGCATCGCACAGCGGCGATGCCTTTGCACTTCAAGAGTAGCTCCCGACCAGCGCAGCTTTAGCGCGCTGGCCGGGAGCTACTCGTCACTCCCCGGCCCACAGCGGCTGCGTGTAACATCACGCAGCCGCCGCGGACCCCCCCCCCCCCCCCCCCCAACGGTCCGGCCATGCCTGCGTTGGCCGGACAGCGCCCCCTAAACGGCGGCTTAACGCCGCCGTCCAGCCCCCTCAGAGGCGATTGCTAGGCAACGACGGCTGCCATGTGCCGGCGCACTGCGGCGCATGCGCAGTTCCGACCCGATCGCTGCGAGGAACCGCAGCGAGCAATCAGGTCGGAATGACCCTCTATGTCCGAGCGGAGCCGGGTGCTGCAGCTAGCTGCTAAATAAATACAGCATTTGTCATCAAAGAGTGCGTGCGGCCCTGTATGAATGAAGGGGGATTTTTAGTGTACCGACATGGTCAAAAAACCAACATTTAGAATATCGACACGGTCAAAATACTGACATTTAAAATGTCGACAAGTCAAAAAGTCGACATGTTTTTAAATAATTTTTTTTCTCCAAAAATTGGTGTGTATGGCGAGATAGGGCATGGACACCATATAAGTGTACCGCGTCCCCTCGTATGGCTCGCCGTGCTTCAGGCACGGTGCCTTGCAGCGCTCGGCACACTATTATATTCCCCCCTTCATGTCCACTGGGATGGTAAAGTATGAACAAGTCGGTTTCAATTAAAAAAAAAAATCATGAAAAACTCATGTTGATTTTGTGACCTGTCGGCATTTTAAATGTCAGTATTTTGACGGTGTCGACATTTCTAATGTCGGTATTTTGACCATGTCGGTACTCTGACCATCAGTCGATGGTTGTCGGTATTTTGATTGTAGGTAAATTGACTGCATCCCTGCAATACATGTGCAAAATGTTCAGGTCAGGCCGCTGCATCGCCACCTTCTGGTCATAAATGGGATCTTACATATGATGTCTGTCATGTAGGCTCTGACCAATGTACAGGGTGGAGAGGGGTAACTATGGCTCCCCAGGATCATCCTGCAGCCCTGAGCATCATGTAACATCTGCTTTTATATTCCCTCACCTTAGTGGTTATTTCCCTGTTTCCTGCCCTCTCTGGTGTCTTGGGGTGTGTCCGCGACGCTGGGCGCTGCACGATATTATGATTGGTGATTCTTGGAAGTCCCTGAGAAGAGTTACTTGCCGTTCTGGGGAAAAGATGTATACATATATAAAAACACATATGTGCACAATGCAAATATTAGAAGCTGCTAGTAATTATTAATATTAAAAAAAAAATTGGTAGAATGAACTTCACTTCATATAAAAGTGTTTAACACCACGATTTTCCCAAACTAGTTTGAAAGCTCACAACATTAATCTATGCTGCAGGGGAACCTTGGTTGTGCCACTATATAACTCTCAGTCTGCAGCTTCCTGCTGCCTCCATTCCCCTCCTCACATCATGTCACTGCCCCTGTCACATGTAGCCCTGTCCTCACTGACTCATCACTCACCTGCTTATATACTCTGTGCTGCTAGGGTAGCCTGCTCCTTCCACTATATAACTCTCAGTCTGTGGCTTCCTGCTGCCTCCATTCCCCTCCTCACACCACGTCACTGCCCCTGTCACATGCAGCCCTGTCCTCACTGACACATCACTCATCTCCTGATATACTCTGTGCTGCAGGGGACCCTGCTCCTTCAACTATATAACTCTGTCTGTGGCTTCCTGCTGCCTCCATTCCCCTCCTCACATCATGTCACTGCCCCCGTCACATGCAGCCCTATCCACACTGACACATCACTCCTCTCCTGATATACTCTGTGCTGCTGGGGACCCAGCTCCTCCCTCTATATAACCCTCAGTCTGTGGCTTCCTGCTGCCTCCATTCCCTGCCTCACATCATGTCACTGCCCCTGTCACATGCAGCCCTGTCCTTTGGTTAAGAACTTGAGGCCATAAGTGTTAAGTTATTCAGCAGTTAGAGGGTTTGCTGTACAACACAGGATCCAACTTGATCCTTAGGACCCCGCACAGTGCATGTGTCCCAGGTCTTTGCAAGCGAGCTCTGCTAGATGGCGTGGAGAGAGTATTAAGAAGCCTGCTTACCTTCTCAGTTTTCCTCCACTTCGAGGCTTTGAGTGCAGTTTGCCGTCTATGAAAATTAAAAAAAAATTAAAAAAGTTTCAGACTCAATTTACATAGAAAGCGGAAAGTCAGATAAATGTTATTTAAAGAGCCAAGGCTGTTATCGCAGTACAATAATACGTCTGGCCAGAATGATCAAAAAGTTATCCGTATGATAGTTCTACACTGTCTACTTAGACGGTCAATAGGTCGATTCCATATGGTCAACGGAACGTCAACCGTATGGCTGACACACAAATTGTCGACACATTTCTTTTGGGGGGGGGTTCACGTTTCCCTAACATCTGCTTGATTTACTATCAACGTAGACTATGATTGGGAATAGTAACCTGTGGTGAGCGCAGCGGTACCGGTGAGAGCGCGGTGAACGAATCGAACCCGCCAGGGTCTACGTCACTACTGATTGCGGTCACAGAACATGAAATATACAAGCAAAAAATACAAAAAAAACTTGTCAGTAGAATCAGGTGCGTTCTGCGTCTCGTCACGTAACACAGCAAATCACCCAACCACATATTAGCGTTCATCTGTACACACCGGGCGAGAAAACCAAAGCGCTTTCTCCCCGGGCTGCGAGGAACGCAGCGCAGATTGGCACTTTCATGGCTTTTATTGCCTAACTTGAACTTAACGGATACAAGCTGATTGCTCATTGGTTGCTGTAGGTCAGAGCCAATATTGCAATTGAATAGGTTAGTAAATAAGCTTCTCTAATTTCCTTTACTAAAGACATTTTTTGCCATCAATCAGAAAAGCAAATTTTTTATTAACAATTTTCGTAATTAAAAGGGAACAGTAGTGGTCATTCTGAGTTGTTCGCTCGCAAGCTGCTTTTAGCAGCTTTGCACACGCTAAGCCGCCGCCTACTGGGAGTGAATCTTAGCTTCTTAAAATTGCAAACGAAAGATTCGCAATGTTGCGATAAGACATCTCTGTGCAGTTTCTGAGTAACTCGAGACTTACTTGGCATCTGCGATCAGTTCAGTGCTTGTCGTTCCTGGTTTGACGTCACAAACACACCCAGCGTTCGCCCAGACACTCCCCCGTTTCTCCAGCCACTCCTGCGTTTTTTCCAGAAACGGTAGCGTTTATTCACACGCACCCATAATACGGCCGTTAACGCCCAGAAACACCCACTTCCTGTCAATCACATTACGATCACCAGAACGAAGAAAAAACCTCGTAATGCCGTGAGTAAAATACCTAACTGCATAGCAAATTTACTTGGCGCAGTCGCAGTGCGAACATTGCGCATGCGCAGTTAGCGGAAAATCGCTGCGATGCAAAGAAAATTACAGAGCGAACAACTCGGAATGACCACCAGTGATTCATTCAATTAACCAGTAAATCAGACTTTCTATAGTTAGCTGTAAACTAAAACTAAATTATGGGGGAGATTTATCAAGGCTCTGAGATAAAGTGGGGAGAGATCATGTACCCACCAATCAGCCTCTGCCAGTTTACAGGCTGTGTTTGAAACATTAGACTTAGGAGCTGATTGGTGGATACTTTCTCTCTCTCCAAGGTTTGATAACTCTCCCCCTGTGTTCCTTTACTTTAGATAACGCACATCATTTCCCTGTCACAATGCCTCCTCTAGGAAAGGACATGGCTGCGTCATTTTGGGTTCTTGTCTATGGGGGTCATTCCGAGTTGATCGCTCGCTAGCAGTTTTTGGCAGCCGTGCAAACGCTATGCCGCCGCCCACTGGGAGTGTATTTTAGCTTAGCAGAAATGTGAATGAAAGGATCGCAGAGCGGCTTCAAAATCATTTTGTGCAGTTTCAGAGTAGCTTCAGACCTACTCAGCGCTTGCGATGACTTCAGACTGTTCAGTTCCTGTTTTGACGTCACGAACACGCCCTGCGCTCGCCCAGCCACGCCTTCGTTTTTCCTGGCACGCCTGCGTTTTCCCAAACACACCCTGAAAATGGTCAGTTGACACTCAGAAACGCCCACTTCATGTCAATCACTCTGCGGCCAGCAGTGAGACTGAAAAGCTTCGCTAGACCTTGCGTGAATCTACATCGGCCATTGTGAAAGTACGTCACGCGTGCGCATTGTGCAGCATACACATGCGCAGAAGTGCCTTTTTTTTGCATCATTTTCTGCTAGCGATCAACTCGGAATGACCCCCTATGTCACAATGAGTTTCTCTTTCTTTTTTAATGTAACCACTTAACTGACGATTTTTCCCTTCAAAACTGTTAATAACATTGTTTTGTTTTTGTTTTTTGAAAATAAGTTTTATTGGTTTTTGTGTTAAGAAAAACAGATGCATAAACATTAGACAATATTTGTGGATCAACATAGGAGGTGCATAAAATTGAGGCGATAGAAAGACATAACAGCACAGGTCGTAGTGATCCTATTCATCAAATAACAAAGAAAGGTAATTGAAGCTACTATACAGCTACAGAAAGAACAAAACGTGAAAGGAGGAAAGAGGAAGTAAGAGCAAGAAAGAGGGGAGGGAGGGTGGGAACGTCGGCCAGACAAAGTTGGTCACTAGATCGAATTCTGCCATCTGTATAGAAAGTGGATCAGATGGTTGTCAATGGCGATTCAGCATTAAAGTGCGTTGTCCATGGCGTCCAAGTGCGCATAAAGGTGACTGATGTGTCATGAAGGGCAGCGGTGATGCGTTCCAGCTTGTATGTGGTCCATATAGCATTAATAGTGGCGGGAAGAGTAGGGGGAGAGGTGGATTTCCAATTTGCTGCTATTTGGCATTTGGCCGTATTTAAAATGTGCTTAATAAGTTTTAATAGATGGCTCGACGTGTCTGGGACTGGGCGCAAAAGTAGAAAGTAAAATGGTGTGTCCGGAATAACCACATCGGTGATTTCTAATATTAGTTTATGAATTTGACGCCAGTAGCGGCGGGCAATAATAACATTGTTTTTTAACATTTATTTTATTTAATAAAGTTTAAAAAGTATTTTTCTAAATATTTAAACATTATATTATGCACATCTGCAGAACGGATCTCCTCATCAAAATCGGGGGGACAGGGTGGGTTGGCGAAGTCGCATGAGATCTGACCATGCCAGTTAAGTGGTGTCCCCAACCCCAGGTAACTGCTGGATACGGCACATGGGGAAGTATTGTTCAGCTTCAGGCACACTGGGACAAGGAGCCCACAGGTAAGTCATGCTGCATTCAGATCGCAAATGCCGGATCCTACCCGGTAAGAGAAACGTGTACTTACCGGGTGGGATCCGGCATTTGCGCTCCGTTGCTGGCTTTCCGACCCGGCAATATACCGGGTCGGTTGCCATAGCAGCGGAGGGCGCAGCAGCAGCAGGGGCGGGGGTGGAGGCGGCGCTGGGAGATGAGCTCATCTCCTGCGCCGCCTCTCCCTATGCTGTGAATGGGAGCCATGTTGCATCGGAACAGCTCCCATTCACACTGCGCCTGACCCGGTAATCAACCCGGTAATAACCCTTTTTACCGGGTTGAATTACCGGGTCAGGCGACCCGCTAATTCTGAAAAGGAGCTTTCACATCGCACACTGACCCGTTTCGACATGGCAATATGCCGTGTCGGTACCGGGTTTTCAGTGCGATGTGAAAGGGGTATCAGTGGGACAGTCCCCTGCGCTCTGCTGAAATCAGGACAATTAGGAGGCAATGCACACACTAGCCACAGGGGGAGCTCTGGGTAGAGTGGGGATATGGATCCGTCACGTACCATTATCTGCAGCCTTCTTGGTGATCTTAGGGTATCTCTGGAACTTGATATAGTAATAACTCTCATACTCCATTAGGATGGTTTCCAGGTCAATGTTGTCACAAACTTCCAAGCGCCTCAGGTTTAGTTTGGATTCCGCTTCCAGGACATTTGCGGTGTCCACGTAACTGGAGGATAAAATGGACGTAACATCATACGTGAGGCCACAGGAGAGGTTAGGGGTCACTGTAACATAAGGCACGTTACCATACAGATGTAACTGTATCATAGGTATCAGTGTAACATAAGGCACATTACCATAGAGATGTAACTGTATCATAGGTATCAGTGTAACATAAGGAACATTACCATAGAGATGTAACTGTATCATAGGTATCAGTGTAACATAAGGCACATTACCATAGAGATGTAACTGTATCATAGGTATCAGTGTAACATAAGGCACATTACCATAGAGATGTAACTGTATCATAGGTATCAGTGTAACATAAGGTACATTACCATAGAGATGTAACTGTATCATAGGTATCAGTGTAACATAAGGCACATTACCATAGAGATGTAACTGTATCATAGGTATCAGTGTAACATAAGGCACGTTATCATAGAGATGTAACTGTATCATAGGTATCAGTGTAACATAAGGCACATTACCATAGAGATGTAACTGTATCATAGGTATCAGTGTAACATAAGGCACATTACCATAGAGATGTAACTGTATCATAGGTATCAGTGTAACATTAGGCACATTACCATAGAGATGTAACTGTATCATAGGTATCAGTGTAACATTAGGCACATTACCATAGAGATGTAACTGTATCATAGGTATCAGTGTAACATAAGGCACATTACCATAGAGATGTAACTGTATCATAGGTATCAGTGTAACATTAGGCACATTACCATAGAGATGTAACTGTACCATAGGTATCAGTGTAACATTAGGCACATTACCATAGAGATGTAACTGTACCATAGGTATCAGTGTAACATTAGGCACATTACCATAGAGATGTAACTGTACCATAGGTATCAGTGTAACATTAGGCACATTACCATAGAGATGTAACTGTATCATAGGTATCAGTGTAACATTAGGCACGTGGGTGCTGCCCTATCACAGAGCAATCTCCTCCCACCACTCTCCTGCTAGCTGCGCCAGTGTATGCCTTTCCCTTAGTACATACGTGGCAGCTTCCAATCTCACACACGGAGGCTACAGAACGGACAGATGCAGTATAACTACAACTAGTAATATACAGTGAGGGGAAGATTCCGCAGGGACTCCATCGAGTTCCAACATAACCGGCATTAGTTATTGTTATCTTGTTCCATAATAATAGTGTAATAATAGTTCTGCTATACTGTAGTTAGTGGAGGGGAATAAAAGCAGCCACGGGCTGGCCACAACATGCACCACTATTTCACTCCTTTATAGTGATTCGGTGCCGCAGTAAATAAGACAGGGAAGATCATAGAAAAGTACAATATACCCGCTATGTGGGGCAAAAGACCCACCCCCTAGCCACAATACGAGCCTCGTACTATCCCCCTTGGGACCCGGAACCATAAACAAATGGCACCATCCCACCTTGAGCGGTAACTTCAGACTATCTCCACAGGGCAGTCTTCTGGACCGGCACTATGCAAAGCCAGGTCAATGATCATTTACCAGAACACTGGCTGGTATTTATATATCAGGAAGAGTGTACTTACCCCTCCTGCATTATATAATCATGCCTGGCGCTCATATATCAGCTCGTGGTACAGGAAGAGTGTACTTACCTCTCCTGTATTATATAATCATGCCTGGTACTCATATCAGATCACAGTACAGGAAGAGTGTACTTACCCCTCCTGTATTATATAGTCATGCCTGGTACTCATATCAGATCACAGTACAGGAAGAGTGTACTTACCCCTCCTGTATCTTCTGTATCATATAATCATGCCTGGCGCTCATATATCAGCTCGTGGTGCAGGAAGAGTGTACTTACCCCTCCTGTATTATATACTCACATCTGGTACTCATATATCAGCTCGTGGTGCAGGAAGAATGTACTTACCCCTCCTGTATTATATACTCACATCTGGTACTCATATCAGAACACAGTACAGGAAGAGTGTACTTACCCCTCCTGTATCTTCTGTATCATATAATCATGCCTGGTGCTCCTATATCAGCTTGTGGTACAGGAAGAGTGTACTTACCCCTCCTGTATTATATGATCATGCCTGGTACTCATATATCAGACTACAGTACAGGAAAAGTGTACTTACCCCATCTGTATTATATACTCATATCTGGTACTCGCATATCAGAAAACAGTACAGGAAGAGTGTACTTACCCCTCCTGTATTATGGGGGTAATTCCAAGTTGATCGCAGCAGGACATTTTTTAGCAGTTGGGCAAAACCATGTGCACTGCAGGGGAGGCAGATATAACATGTGCATAGAGAGATAGATTTGGGTGTGGTGAGTTCAATCTGCAATCTAAATTGCAGTGTAAAAATAAAGCAGCCAGTATTTACCCTGCACAGAAACAAAATAACCCACCCAAATCTAACTCTTTCTGCACATGTTATATCTGCCCCACCTGCAGTGCACATGGTTTTGCCCAACTGCTAAAAAATTTCCTGCTGCGATCATCTTGGAATTACCCCCTATATATTCACATCTGGTAATCATATATCAGACTACAGTGCAGGAGAAGTGTACTTACCCCTCCTGTATTATATACTCATATATGGTACTCACATATCAGAAAACAGTACAGGAAGAGTGTACTTACCCCTCCGTATTATATACTCACATCGTGTACTCATATATCAGACCACACTACAAGAAGAGTGTACTTCCCCCTACTGTATTATATAATCATGCCTGGTACTCATACTGGAAGAGTGTACTTACCCATCCTGTATTATATAATTACTAGCATTTGCCCAAAGCTTTGCTCATGTGGATGTCTATTATTGCTCAGGGAACTCATTTTACAAAGACAGCAGTGCCATCTAATATTATGACGTGTATTTTATATTGTACACAGCGACAGCTCCTACCTATTTCAGGCAGGGGGGCTGCTGCTGACCATGCCAGAGAAGGAGAGGAAAGAGCCAGCCCCCAGACTGCTGGGTCCCAGATCCTGCGCAATGGATCTGGCAGGTGCAGGGACCTGAACTTGCGCATTCAAGCAGCTGCTTTGGCTGCAGCCCATAGAAGCCGGATTGGGCTGACAATCAGGCAGAGACTAGCTTCCTACAGGAAGCCTGTTCTCTACTAATCGCAGGCCGGTCTGGCAGTCCCGGACAGAGGAAACGCCTCCCAATGGGACTGCCTGTTCTGCGGGTAACTGCCAGTCACAGTGAAGCCACTGAACCAGTGCAGTCACACAGACTGCAACTGGCTCAGCTGAGCTCATTGCAGTGGCGGATTTTACTGGAGGGGCTGCAGTCCTGCCATTGATTTTGTGATCAATTTGCACAACTTCTTTGTAAGCAATATTTGCAGTTTTCCCTTCAGGGATTAACACAAAAAGATGCTTGGAGCTACTAACTCATGAGTAAGCCACGTAAAGCTGCCCACAGAAGAAGCAGCTGGTCCTGAGATCTACGCCTGCAGCCCTGAGCGTTTGCTCCTGCAACTTGTTAATCGTCATGGCGAAGCAGACGCTTACGGGAGACTGCAGATGCTTGAATTGAAAAGGAAAATTGTTGGGGATAAAGGTTATAAAGGATATACGTGTTATAAATGCAGTCTCACCTGCGTCACATCCCGTTAGAATCTCTGCCTCAATTAGGTTCCTCTGCAGAGCAGTCACTGTATATCGGGTTCCGTTGCATAACTTGGGCGTGAGATTCTGCAAAAGCATGATCGGAACACCAGCTTTCAGTGTGCCGAGTGTCAAGTGTCTGTTTTTTCCTTTATTGCTCCTCTCCCTGATGTCACATCGAGAACATACCTACCTCAGTTTCTTTATAGGTCACTAAGCTGTACAATAGTGAAAACGTGATCCAAATTCATTGAGTGGTTTTTGCGTGATGCCGGAACAGACAGACAAATTCTGATTATTATTATTTTTTGTTTGCTTCATCTCCATAGTTCATAAACAGTCCATAGAGATGCATTTCTAAAAAAAAAAATGTTGGTATGTACAGACACAACCCTTACGGTTTTATTATATGTATAGATAATATACAACCAAAAAATGATGTTTTCTGTCACTTTGTCGCTAGATGGTCTAATAGCTTAATTTTACGATACTAAATAACTGTTAAATCTGGCACCTTGAGAGCTGTGTAAGATATCCGCGTACAAGCAAACAAACAAGCTTTTATTTATTGTGGTTAGAGGGATTGTGTCTCACCACAATTGCCCACATTTCTGTGGAACAGCTCCCTCTAAGGGAGAGGAAAACAAGACCTATACATTTTGCACCTGCAGTAGACGTGTGGAACTGGGCTGCAAAGCTAAAGGTGGAGAAATAGAATTCCGGGTCTTCCAGCTCACCATGAGCCAGCAAGACAGGGGTGTAAAACTCTCATACACCCACTGCACAGTGCACGGACGCCTGATAGAGGCCAGTTAGTAGGCCGGAATTTTGTAGCACCAGGGACTGATGACATTGGTTGTGCCAGGAGAGTATGGCAAGTGTGGCTGCAAGCCATTGCAACGGACTGATTGTTGAGCACAAGGAATGCTAGGATTTTTTAGGTTTGTGTGTCTTTGTACTCAGGCCTAAGCCTGAGTACAAAGACACTGTGCATTCACCAGATACCTGCCTAAGAGTACTTATTTCCAGTATCCTGCCTCTTAATAACAGATCATAGTACAGGATGAGTGTACTTACCCCTCCTGTACTATATAATCATGCCTGGAATACATATACATACAAAGACACAGTGCACTTACCCCTCCTGCATTAGGTAATGCATGATGAGAATAAGAAGGTTCTTCCTCCGGGCCTCTGTTCTCAGTTCATCCTATAACACAGAAGTGACAGTATTTGTGATACTCAGACTTACACTGTACATATGTGTACAGCTACAATACGCTCACAGAGCAGGGATTATTAGCAGATATTATTTTTATTATTACCGTAGATTTATAAAAGGTACAGACAGCAGAGAAGAACAGGACATTCATTATAGCAGGACATATAAGATAGGTAAAATAATTGCAGGCGTGAAAACAAAGCGAAGGAAGGGCCCTGTACATGCGATAGAGCTAGTAATCTAAATGGAAGAGGACATAGTGGAAAATAGCGAAGTGATGCTCAGAGATCCTGAGTGTAGGTGTGAGGGTGTATTAGTGGGAGTAGGGTAGGTGTGAGGGTGTATTAGTGTGGGTAGTGCAGGAGGGAGTAGGGTAGGTGTGAGGGTGCATTAGTGTGGGTAGTATAGGTGGGAGTAGGGTAGGTGTGAGGGTGTATTAGTGTGAGTAGTATAGGTGGGAGTAGGGTAGGTGTGAGGGTGCATTAGTGTGGGTAGTATAGGTGGGAGTAGGGTAGGTGTGAGGGTGTATTAGTGTGGGTAATATAGGTGGGAGTAGGTTAGGTGTGAGGGTGTATTAGTGTGGGTATTATAGGTGGGAGTAGGGCAGGTGTGAGGGTGTATTAGTGTGGGTAGTATAGGTGGGAGTAGGGTAGGTGTGGGGGTGAATTAGTGTGAGTAGTATAGGTGGGAGTAGGGTAGGTGTGAGGGTGTATTAGTGTGGGTAATATAGGTGGGAGTAGGGTAGGTGTGAGGGTGTATTAGTGTGGGTATTATAGGTGGGAGTAGGGCAGGTGTGAGGGTGTATTAGTGTGGGTAGTATAGGTGGGAGTAGGGTATGTGTGAGAGTGTATTAGTGTGGGTAGTATAGGTGGGAGTAGGGTAGGTGTGAGGGTGTATTAGTGTGGATAGTACAGATGGGAGTAGTGTAGGTGTGAGGGTGTATTAGTGGGAGTAGGGTAGGTGTGAGGGTGTATTAGTGTGGGTAGTATAGGTGGGAGTAGGGTAGGCGTGAGGGTGTATTAGTGTGGGTAGTATAGGTGGGAGTAGGGTAGGTGTGAGGGTGTATTAGTGTGGGTAGTATAGGTGGGAGTAGGGTAGGTTTGAGGGTGTATTAGTGTGGGTAGTATAGGTGGGAGTAGGGCAGGTGTGAGGGTGTATTAGTGTGGGTAGTAGATGGGAGTAGGGTAGGTGTGAGGGTGTATAGGCACAGTAGTATAGGTGGGAATAGGGTAGGTGTAAGGGTGTATTATTGTGGGTAGTATAGGTGGGAGTAGGGTAGGTGTGAGGGTGTATAGGGACAGTAGTATAGGTGGGAGTAGGGTAGGTGTGAGCGTGTATAGGGGGAGTAGAATAGGTGGGAGTAGGGTAGGTGTGAGGGTGTATAGACGGAGTAGTATAAGTGGGAGTAGGGTAGGTGTGAGGGTATATAGTAGTAGTATAGGTGGAAGTATAGTAGGTGTGAGGGTGTACAGTGGGGAGTAGTATAGGAGGGAGTAGGGTAGGTGTGAGGGTATATTAGTGTGAGTAGTATAGGTGTGAGGGTGTATAGGAGGAGTAGTATAGGTGGGAGTAGGGTAGGTGTAGGGATGTATAGGGGGAGTAGTATAGGTGGGAGTAGGGTAGGTGTGAGGGTGTGTGGGGGAGTAGTATAGGTGGGAGTAGGGTAGATGTGAGGGTATATAGGGGGAGTAGTATAGGTGGGAGTAGGGCAGATGTGAGGGTATATCGGGGGAGTAGTATAGGTGGGAGTAAGGTAGGTGTGATGGTGTATAGGGGGAGTAGTATAGGTGGGAGTAGGGTAGATGTGAGGGTATATAGGGGGAGTAGTATAGGTTGGAGTAGGGTAGGTGTGAGGGTATATAGGAGGAGTAGAATAGGTGGGAGTAGGGTAGATGTGAGGGTATATAGGGGGAGTAGTATAGGTGGGAGTAGGGTAGATGTGAGGGTATATAGGGGGAGTAGTATAGGTGGGAGTAGGGTAGGTGTGAGGGTATATAGTAGTAGTATAGGTGGAAGTATAGTAGGTGTGAGGGTGTACAGTGGGGAGTAGTATAGGAGGGAGTAGGGTAGGTGTGAGGGTATATTAGTGTGAGTAGTATAGGTGGGAGTAGGGTAGGTGTGAGGGTGTATAGGAGGAGTAGTATAGGTGGGAGTAGGGTAGGTGTGAGGGTGTGTAGGGGGAGTAGTATAGGTGGGAGTAGGGTAGATGTGAGGGTATATAGGGGGAGTAGTATAGGTGGGAGAAGGGTAGATGTGAGGGTATATAGGGGAGTAGTATAGGTGGGAGTAGGGTAGATGTGAGGGTATATAGGGGGAGTAGTATAGGTGGGAGTAGGGTAGGTGTGAGGGTGTGTAGGGGGAGTAGTATAGGTGGGAGTAGGGTAGATGTGAGGGTATATAGGGGGAGTAGTATAGGTGGGAGTAGGGTAGATGTGAGGGTATATAGGGGAGTAGTATAGGTGGGAGTAGGGTAGGTGTGATGGTGTATAGGGGGAGTAGTATAGGTGGGAGTAGGGTAGATGTGAGGGTATATAGGGGGAGTAGTATAGGTGGGAGTAGGGTAGGTGTGAGGGTATATAGGGGGAGTAGTATAGGTGGGAGTAGGGTAGATGTGAGGGTATATAGGGGAGTAGTATAGGTGGGAGTAGGGTAGATGTGAGGGTATATAGGGGGAGTAGTATAGGTGGGAGTAGGGTAGGTGTGAGGGTGTATAGGAGGAGTAGTATAGGTGGGAGTAGGGTAGGTGTGAGGGTATATAGGAGGAGTAGTATAGGTGGGAGTAGGGTAGATGTGAAGGTATATAGGGTGAGTAGTATAGGTGGGAGTAGGGTAGGTGTGATGGTGTATAGGGGGAGTAGTATAGGTGTGATGGTGTATAGGGTGAGTAGTATAGGTGGGAGTAGGGTAGGTGTGATGGTGTATAGGGGGAGTAGTATAGGTGTGATGGTGTAAAGGGGGAGTAGTATAGGTGGGAGTAGGGTAGATGTGAGGGTATATAGGGGGAGTAGTATAGGTGGGAGTAGGGTAGATGTGAGGGTATATAGGGGGAGTAGGGTAGATGTGAGGGTATATAGGGGGAGTAGTATAGGTGGGAGTAGGGTAGATGTGAGGGTATATAGGGGGAGTAGTATAGGTGGGAGTAGGGTAGGTGTGAGGGTGTATAGGAGGAGTAGTATAGGTGGGAGTAGGGTAGGTGTGAGGGTATATAGGAGGAGTAGTATAGGTGGGAGTAGGGTAGATGTGAAGGTATATAGGGTGAGTAGTATAGGTGGGAGTAGGGTAGATGTGAGGGTATATAGGGGGAGTAGTATAGGTGGGAGTAGGGTAGATGTGAGGGTATATAGGGGGAGTAGTATAGGTGGGAGTAGGGTAGGTGTGATGGTGTATAGGGGGAGTAGTATAGGTGGGAGTAGGGTAGATGTGAGGGTATATAGGGGGAGTAGTATAGGTGGGAGTAGGGTAGGTGTGATGGTGTATAGGGGGAGTAGTATAGGTGGGAGTAGGGTAGATGTGAGGGTATATAAGGGGAGTAGTATAGGTGGGAGTAGGGTAGATGTGAAGGTATATAGGGTGAGTAGTATAGGTGGGAGTAGGGTAGATGTGAAGGTATATAGGGTGAGTAGTATAGGTGGGAGTAGGGTAGGTGTGATGGTGTATAGGGGGAGTAGTATAGGTGGGAGTAGGGTAGGTGTGAGGGTGTATAGGAGGAGTAGTATAGGTGGGAGTAGGGTAGATGTGAGGGTATATAGGGGGAGTAGTATAGGTGGGAGTAGGGTAGATGTAAGGGTATATAGGGGGAGTAGTATAGGTGGGAGTAGGGTAGATGTGAGGGTATATAGGGGGAGTAGGGTAGGTGTGATGGTGTATAGGGGGAGTAGTATAGGTGGGAGTAGGGTAGATGTAAGGGTATATAGGGGGAGTAGTATAGGTGGGAGTAGGGTAGATGTGAGGGTATATAGGGGGAGTAGTATAGGTGGGAGTAGGGTAGATGTGAGGGTATATAGGGGGAGTAGTATAGGTGGGAGTAGGGTAGATGTGAGGGTATAGGGGGAGTAGTATACGTGGGAGTAGGGTAGGTGTGATGGTGTATAGGGGGAGTAGTATAGGTGTGATGGTGTAAAGGGGGAGTAGTATAGGTGGGAGTAGGGTAGGTGTGATGGTGTATAGGGGGAGTAGTATAGGTGGGAGTAGGGTAGGTGTGATGGTGTATAGGGGGAGTAGTATAGGTGGGAGTAGGGTAGGTGTGATGGTGTAAAGGGGGAGTAGTATAGGTGGGAGTAGGGTAGATGTAAGGGTATATAGGGGGAGTAGTATAGGTGGGAGTAGGGTAGATGTGAAGGTATATAGGGTGAGTAGTATAGGTGGGAGTAGGGTAGGTGTGATGGTGTATAGGGGGAGTAGTATGGGTGTGATGGTGTAAAGGGGGAGTAGTATAGGTGGGAGTAGGGTAGGTGTGAGGGTGTATAGGAGGAGTAGTATAGGTGGGAGTAGGGTAGGTGTGATGGTGTATAGGGGGAGTAGTATAGGTGTGATGGTGTAAAGGGGGAGTAGTATAGGTGGGAGTAGGGTAGATGTGAAGGTATATAGGGTGAGTAGTATAGGTGGGAGTAGGGTAGGTGTGATGGTGTATAGGGGGAGTAGTATAGGTGTGATGGTGTAAAGGGGGAGTAGTATAGGTGGGAGTAGGGTAGATGTGAAGGTATATAGGGGGAGTAGTATAGGTGGGAGTAGGGTAGATGTGAGGGTATATAGGGGGAGTAGTATAGGTGGGAGTAGGGTAGGTGTGATGGTGTATAGGGGGAGTAGTATAGGTGTGATGGTGTAAAGGGGGAGTAGTATAGGTGGGAGTAGGGTAGATGTGAAGGTATATAGGGGGAGTAGTATAGGTGGGAGTAGGGTAGATGTGAGGGTATATAGGGGGAGTAGTATAGGTGGGAGTAGGGTAGGTGTGATGGTGTATAGGGGGAGTAGTATAGGTGTGATGGTGTAAAGGGGGAGTAGTATAGGTGGGAGTAGGGTAGGTGTGAGGGTATATAGGGGGAGTAGTATAGGTGGGAGTAGGGTAGGTGTGATGGTGTATAGGGGGAGTAGTATAGGTGGGAGTAGGGTAGGTGTGATGGTGTAAAGGGGGAGTAGTATAGGTGGGAGTAGGGTAGATGTGAGGGTATATAGGGGGAGTAGTATAGGTGGGAGTAGGGTAGATGTGAGGGTATATAGGGGGAGTAGTATAGGTGGGAGTAGGGTAGGTGTGATGGTGTATAGGGGGAGTAGTATAGGTGTGATGGTGTAAAATAAGATTTTACTTACCGATAAATCTATTTCTCGGAGTCCGTAGTGGATGCTGGGGTTCCTGAAAGGACCATGGGGAATAGCGGCTCCGCAGGAGACAGGGCACAAAAAGTAAAGCTTTTTCAGATCAGGTGGTGTGCACTGGCTCCTCCCCCTATGACCCTCCTCCAGACTCCAGTTAGGTACTGTGCCCGGACGAGCGTACACAATAAGGGAGGATTTTGAATCCCGGGTAAGACTCATACCAGCCACACCAATCACACCGTACAACCTGTGATCTAAACCCAGTTAACAGTATGATAACAGCGGAGCCTCTGAAAGATGGCTTCCTTCAACAATAACCCGAATTAGTTAACAATAACTATGTACAATTTATGCAGATAATCCGCACTTGGGATGGGCGCCCAGCATCCACTACGGACTCCGAGAAATAGATTTATCGGTAAGTAAAATCTTATTTTCTCTATCGTCCTAGTGGATGCTGGGGTTCCTGAAAGGACCATGGGGATTATACCAAAGCTCCCAAACGGGCGGGAGAGTGCGGATGACTCTGCAGCACCGAATGAGAGAACTCCAGGTCCTCCTTAGCCAGAGTATCAAATTTGTAAAATTTTACAAACGTGTTCTCCCCTGACCACGTAGCTGCTCGGCAAAGTTGTAATGCCGAGACCCCTCGGGCAGCCGCCCAAGATGAGCCCACCTTCCTTGTGGAGTGGGCCTTTACAGATTTAGGCTGTGGCAGGCCTGCCACAGAATGTGCAAGTTGGATTGTGCTACAGATCCAACGAGCAATCGTCTGCTTAGACGCAGGAGCACCCATCTTGTTGGGTGCATACAATATAAACAACGAGTCAGATTTTCTGACTCCAGCTGTCCTTGCAATATATATTTTTAATGCTCTGACAACGTCCAGTAACTTGGAGTCCTCCAAGTCACTTGTAGCCGCAGGCACTACAATAGGCTGGTTCAGATGAAATGCTGACACCACCTTAGGGAGAAAATGCGGACGAGTCCGCAGTTCTGCCCTGTCCGAATGGAAAATCAGATATGGGCTTTTGTAAGACAAAGCTGCCAATTCTGATACTCTCCTGGCAGAAGCCAGGGCTAGAAGCATGGTCACTTTCCAAGTGAGATATTTCAAATCCACCTTATTTAGTGGTTCAAACCAATGAGATTTCAGAAAGTCCAAAACCACATTGAGATCCCACGGTGCCACTGGAGGCACCACAGGAGGCTGTATATGCAGCACTCCCTTAACAAAGGTCTGGACTTCAGGGACTGAAGCCAATTCTTTTTGAAAGAAAATCGACAGGGCCGAAATTTGAACCTTAATAGATCCCAATTTGAGACCCATAGACAATCCTGATTGCAGGAAATGTAGGAATCGACCCAGTTGAAATTCCTCCGTCGGAGCACTCCGATCTTCGCACCACGCAACATATTTTCGCCAAATTCGGTGATAATGTTGCACGGTTACTTCCTTCCTTGCTTTAATCAAAGTAGGAATGACTTCTTCCGGCATGCCTTTTTCCTTTAGGATCCGGCGTTCAACCGCCATGCCGTCAAACGCAGCCGCGGTAAGTCTTGAAACAGACAGGGACCCTGCTGAAGCAAGTCCCTCCTTAGAGGTAGAGGCCACGGATCTTCCGTGATCATCTCTTGAAGTTCCGGGTACCAAGTCCTTCTTGGCCAATCCGGAACCACTAGTATCGTTCTTACGCCTCTTTGCCGTATAATTCTCAATACTTTTGGTATGAGAGGCAGAGGAGGAAACACATACACCGACTGGTACACCCAAGGCGTTACCAGCGCGTCCACAGCTATTGCCTGCGGATCTCTTGACCTGGCGCAATACCTGTCCAGTTTTTTGTTGAGGCGAGACGCCATCATGTCCACCATTGGTCTTTCCCAACGGGTTACCAGCATGTGGAAGACTTCTGGATGAAGTCCCCACTCTCCCGGGTGAAGATCGTGTCTGCTGAGGAAGTCTGCTTCCCAGTTGTCCACTCCCGGGATGAACACTGCTGACAGTGCTATCACATGATTCTCTGCCCAGCGAAGAATCCTTGCAGCTTCTGCCATTGCACTCCTGCTTCTTGTGCCGCCCTGTCTGTTCACATGGGCGACTGCCGTGATGTTGTCCGACTGGATCAACACCGGTTTTCCCTGAAGCAGAGGTTCTGCCTGGCTTAGAGCATTGTATATTGCTCTTAGTTCCAGAATGTTTATGTGAAGAGACGTTTCCAGGCTCGTCCATACTCCCTGGAAGTTTCTTCCTTGTGTGACTGCTCCCCAGCCTCTCAGGCTGGCGTCCGTGGTCACCAGGATCCAATCCTGTATGCCGAATCTGCGGCCCTCCAATAGATGAGGACTCTGCAACCACCACAGAAGAGACACCCTTGTCCTTGGAGACAGGGTTATCCGTAGGTGCATCTGAAGATGCGACCCTGACCATTTGTCCAACAGATCCCTTTGGAAAATTCTTGCGTGGAATCTGCCGAATGGAATTGCTTCGTAAGAAGCCACCATTTTTCCCAGGACTCTTGTGCATTGATGTACAGACACCTTTCCTGGTTTTAGGAGGTTCCTGACAAGGTCGGATAACTCCTTGGCTTTTTCCTCCGGGAGAAAAACCTTTTTCTGAACCGTGTCCAGAATCATCCCTAGGAACAGCAGACGAGTTGTCGGCATTAACTGGGATTTTGGAATATTCAGAATCCACCCGTGCTGTTTTAGCACTTCTTGAGACAGTGCTAATCCCATCTCTAGCTGTTCTCTGGACCTCGCCCTTATTAGGAGATCGTCCAAGTATGGGATAATTAATATGCCTTTTCTTCGAAGAAGAATCATCATCTCGGCCATTACCTTTGTAAAGATCCGAGGTGCCGTGGACAATCCGAACGGCAGCGTCTGAAACTGATAGTGACAGTTTTGTACAACGAACCTGAGGTACCCCTGGTGTGAGGGGTAAATTGGAACGTGGAGATACGCATCCTTGATGTCCAAGGATACCATAAAGTCCCCCTCTTCCAGGTTCGCTATCACTGCTCTGAGTGACTCCATCTTGAACTTGAACTTCTTTATGTACAGGTTCAAGGACTTCAGATTTAGAATAGGCCTTACCGAGCCATCCGGCTTCGGTACCACAAAAAGAGTGGAATAATACCCCTTCCCTTGTTGTAGAAGAGGTACCTTGACTATCACCTGCTGAGAATACAGCTTGTGAATGGCTTCCAAAACCGTCTCCCTTTCGGAGGGGGACGTTGGTAAAGCAGACTTCAGGAAACGGCGAGGTGGATCTGTCTCTAATTCCAACCTGTACCCTTGAGATATTATCTGCAGGATCCAGGGATCTACCTGCGAGTGAGCCCACTGCGCGCTGTAATTTTTGAGACGACCGCCCACCGTCCCCGAGTCCGCTTGAGAAGCCCCAGCGTCATGCTGAGGCTTTTGTAGAAGCCGGGGAGGGCTTCTGTTCCTGGGAAGGAGCTGCGTGTTGCTGTCTCTTCCCTCGACCTCTGCCTCGTGGCAGATATGAATAGCCCTTTGCTCTCTTATTTTTAAAGGAACGAAAGGGCTGCGGTTGAAAAGTCGGTGCCTTTTTCTGTTGGGGAGTGACTTGAGGTAGAAAGGTGGATTTCCCGGCTGTAGCCGTGGCCACCAAATCTGATAGACCGACTCCAAATAACTCCTCCCCTTTATACGGCAAAACTTCCATATGCCGTTTTGAATCCGCATCGCCTGTCCACTGTCGCGTCCATAAAGCTCTTCTGGCCGAAATGGACATAGCACTTACCCGTGATGCCAGTGTGCAGATATCCCTCTGTGCATCACGCATATAAAGAAATGCATCCTTTATTTGTTCTAACGACAGTAAAATATTGTCCCTGTCCAGGGTATCAATATTTTCAATCAGGGACTCTGACCAAACTACCCCAGCACTGCCCATCCAGGCAGTCGCTACAGCTGGTCGTAGTATAACACCTGCATGTGTGTATATACTTTTTTGGATATTTTCCATCCTCCTATCTGATGGATCTTTAAGTGCGGCCGTCTCAGGAGAGGGTAACGCCACTTGTTTAGATAAGCGTGTTAGCGCCTTGTCCACCCTAGGAGGTGTTTCCCAGCGCTCCCTAACCTCTGGCGGGAAAGGGTATAATGCCAATAATTTCTTTGAAATTATCAGCTTTTTATCAGGGGCAACCCACGCTTCATTACACACGTCATTTAATTCTTCTGATTCAGGAAAAACTATAGGTAGTTTTTTCATACCCCACATAATACCCTGTTTAGTGGTACCTGTAGTATCAGCTAAATGTAACGCCTCCTTCATTGCCAAAATCATATAACGTGTGGCCCTACTGGAAAATACGGTTGAATCGTCACCGTCACCACTGGAGTCAGTGCCTGCGTCTGGGTCTGTGTCGACCGACTGAGGCAAAGGGCGTTTCACAGCCCCTGACGGTGTTTGAGTCGCCTGGACAGGCACTAATTGATTGTCCGGCCGCCTCATGTCGTCAAACGACTGCTTTAGCGTGTTGACACTATCCCGTAGTTCCATAAATAAAGGCATCCATTCTGGTGTCGACTCCCTAGGGGGTGACATCCTCATATTTGGCAATTGCTCCGCCTCCACACCAATATCGTCCTCATACATGTCGACACACACGTACCGACACACAGCAGACACACAGGGAATGCTCCTAACGAAAACAGGACCCACTAGCCCTTTGGGGAGACAGAGGGAGAGTTTGCCAGCACACACCAAAAGCGCTATATATATATATCAGGGATAGCCTTATAATAAGTGCTCCCTTATAGCTGCTTTGTTATATCAAAATATCGCCATAAATTTGCCCCCCCCTCTCTGTTTTACCCTGTTTCTGTAGTGCAGTGCAGGGGAGAGACTTGGGAGCCGTCCTGACCAGCGGAGCTGTGAGAGGAAATGGCGCCGTGTGCTGAGGAGATAGGCCCCGCCCCTTTTCTGGCGGGCTCGTCTCCCGCTATTTAGAAAAATCAGGCAGGGGTTAAATATCTCCATATAGCCTCTAGGGGCTATATGTGAGGTATTTTTAGCCTTTATAGGTATTCATTTGCCTCCCAGGGCGCCCCCCTCCCAGCGCCCTGCACCCTCAGTGACTGCCGTGTGAAGTGTGCTGAGAGGAAAATGGCGCACAGCTGCAGTGCTGTGCGCTACCTTTAGAAGACTGCAGGAGTCTTCAGCCGCCGATTCTGGACCTCTTCTGACTTCAGCATCTGCAAGGGGGCCGGCGGCGCGGCTCCGGTGACCATCCAGGCTGTACCTGTGATCGTCCCTCTGGAGCTTGATGTCCAGTAGCCAAGAAGCCAATCCATCCTGCACGCAGGTGAGTTGACTCCTTCTCCCCTCAGTCCCTCGCAGCAGTGATCCTGTTGCCAGCAGGAATCACTGTAAAATAAAAAACCTAGCTAAACTTTTTCTAAGCAGCTCTTTAGGAGAGCCACCTAGATTGCACCCTTCTCGGCCGGGCACAAAAATCTAACTGGAGTCTGGAGGAGGGTCATAGGGGGAGGAGCCAGTGCACACCACCTGATCTGAAAAAGCTTTACTTTTTGTGCCCTGTCTCCTGCGGAGCCGCTATTCCCCATGGTCCTTTCAGGAACCCCAGCATCCACTAGGACGATAGAGAAAGGGGGAGTAGTATAGGTGGGAGTAGGGTAGGTGTGATGGTGTATAGGGGGAGTAGTATAGGTGTGATGGTGTAAAGGGGGAGTAGTATAGGTGGGAGTAGGGTAGATGTGAAGGTATATAGGGGGAGTAGTATAGGTGGGAGTAGGGTAGATGTGAGGGTATATAGGGGGAGTAGTATAGGTGGGAGTAGGGTAGGTGTGATGGTGTATAGGGGGAGTAGTATAGGTGTGATGGTGTAAAGGGGGAGTAGTATAGGTGGGAGTAGGGTAGGTGTGAGGGTATATAGGGGGAGTAGTATAGGTGGGAGTAGGGTAGGTGTGATGGTGTAAAGGGGGAGTAGTATAGGTGGGAGTAGGGTAGATGTGAGGGTATATAGGGGGAGTAGTATAGGTGGGAGTAGGGTAGATGTGAGGGTATATAGGGGGAGTAGTATAGGTGGGAGTAGGGTAGGTGTGATGGTGTATAGGGGGAGTAGTATAGGTGTGATGGTGTAAAGGGGGAGTAGTATAGGTGGGAGTAGGGTAGGTGTGATGGTGTATAGGGGGAGTAGTATAGGTGTGATGGTGTAAAGGGGGAGTAGTATAGGTGGGAGTAGGGTAGGTGTGATGGTGTAAAGGGGGAGTAGTATAGGTGTGATGGTGTAAAGGGGGAGTAGTATAGGTGGGAGTAGGGTAGGTGTGATGGTGTAAAGGGGGAGTAGTATAGGTGTGATGGTGTAAAGGGGGAGTAGTATAGGTGTGATGGTGTATAGGGGGAGTAGTATAGGTGGGAGTAGGGTAGGTGTGATGGTGTATAGGGGGAGTAGTATAGGTGTGATGGTGTAAAGGGGGAGTAGTATAGGTGGGAGTAGGGTAGCTGCAAGGTGCATTAATAGGGATTGGGTAAAATTCCGTAATAGTCCGGACCCCGGAATGACGGACAGGACCAGCTCCCCGCAACAAACTGTGCCATTCTGGAGCTTGTAGTGCACCTCTCTTTCCATGTGGTGTCTCATCCGGTGAGGTGTTGCTGACAGCTGTCACCAGGGAGGTGAGGAGAGAGAGATTTCAGCCTCCCTATATGATACGGACCGTTCCAGTTATTACACCATCCTATACGGGAACGGTCCATATCATACGTGGAGCCTGTAATCTCTCCCTCCCCGCCTCCCGGGTGCAGCTGTCACAGGCACCCCCAGCCCCCCTCAAGCCAAATCACCTCCCGGACGGGAAGAGACCGAGGATGTCAGGGAGGAAGAGGGAGAGACACGGCGGTAGAGACAGGGAGGGAAAGAGTATGCAAGAGTGCGTCAGGGAGAGAAAGAGGGGGCGACAAAGAGATGGGTGGTGCCCATGTAAAAGATCTTAAAAGGCTGAGACCCTCTAGGTGAAGGTGCTGGCAAATAAAATATTAAAACATTCTGTGTCCAGTTTTCATTTTAATATTCCTTTAACAGAGGGACCTGCCCTTAATGCCCCGCCTGCTGGTACTTGAGGTTCTCCAAGTGCCAGCAAGCAGAGAGGCTTGCTGGGACCTGTAGCCTCCTGTAAAAGACAATATTATTATATCTCTCACTAATGGACTATCGACTCGTCACCCACAGCCCAGGGGTGCTGGGGATAGCCCCGGCCTTGGGTGCCCTAGAGAGGGGGGACCCCCTTATTGGGAAGGTTCACACTTCCCCAGGAATCCCCAGCCTGGGCCTACTAGTTAGGGGGAAAGGGAGTATAAATGCGCTAGCCGTGGGACCCCATCAAGTGTATCCCCAGGCTGTGGCATTACCCCCTGCTAGTGGAGGCCAGCGCTGGTTCTGAAAATATGGAGAACCCTACTTGTTTTGTTCCCGTATTTTTAGAACCAGGGCCGGTTCCAAGAACTCGGTGTTGGTTCATTAAATATAGGGGGCCCCTCCACATTTTGTTCCCCATATTTTTGGGACCAGGGTCGGCTCAAAGAGCCCAGGGCCAGTTATGCATTTGGGGGGAACCCCATACATTTTTTTGGAACATTAAAATCCTGTCCCCATCCCCCTTTCACCATTATAATTAATGACATTGCTCATTAATGAATCCCCTATTCCCCAGCCAATAATAAGAATTTACTTACCGATAATTCTATTTCTCGGAGTCCGTAGTGGATGCTGGGGTTCCTGAAAGGACCATGGGGAATAGCGGCTCCGCAGGAGACAGGGCACAAAAGTAAAGCTTTCCGATCAGGTGGTGTGCACTGGCTCCTCCCCCTATGACCCTCCTCCAAGCCAGTTAGGTACTGTGCCCGGACGAGCGTACACAATAAGGGAGGAATTTTGAATCCCGGGTAAGACTCATACCAGCCACACCAATCACACCGTACAACTTGTGATCTAAACCCAGTTAACAGTATGATAACAGCGGAGCCTCTGAAAAGATGGCTCACAACAATAATAACCCGATCTTTGTAACTATGTACAAGTATTGCAGATAATCCGCACTTGGGATGGGCGCCCAGCATCCACTACGGACTCCGAGAAATAGAATTATCGGTAAGTAAATTCTTATTTTCTCTATCGTCCTAGTGGATGCTGGGGTTCCTGAAAGGACCATGGGGATTATACCAAAGCTCCCAAACGGGCGGGAGAGTGCGGATGACTCTGCAGCACCGAATGAGAGAACTCCAGGTCCTCCTTAGCCAGGGTATCAAATTTGTAGAATTTAGCAAACGTGTTTGCCCCTGACCAAGTAGCTGCTCGGCAAAGTTGTAAAGCCGAGACCCCTCGGGCAGCCGCCCAAGATGAGCCCACCTTCCTTGTGGAATGGGCATTTACATATTTTGGCTGTGGCAGGCCTGCCACAGAATGTGCAAGCTGAACTGTATTACACATCCAACTAGCAATAGTCTGCTTAGAAGCAAGAGCACCCAGTTTGTTGGGTGCATACAGGATAACAGCAAGTCAGTTTTCCTGACTCCAGCCGTCCTGGAACATATTTTCAGGGCCCTGACAACATCTAGCAACTTGGAGTCCTCCAAGTCCCTAGTAGGTGCAAGGCACCACAATAAGCTGGTTCAGGTGAAACACTGACACCACCTTAGGGAGAGACTGGGGACGAGTCCGCAGCTCTGCCCTGTCCGAATGGACAAACAGATATGGGCTTTTTTGAGAAAAAACCACCAATTTGACACTCGCCTGGTCCAGGCCAGGGCCAAGAGCATGGTCACTTTTCATGTGAGATGCTTCAAATCCACAGATTTGACTGGTTTTAAACCAATGTGATTTGAGGAATCCCAGAACTACGTTGAGATCCCACAGTGCCACTGGAGGCACAAAAGGGGGTTGTATATGCAATACTCCCTTGACAAACTTCTGGACTTCAGGAACTGAAGCCAATTCTTTCTGGAAGAAAATCGACAGGGCCGAAATTTGAACCTTAATGGACCCCAATTTGAGGCCCATAGACACTCCTGTTTGCAGGAATGCAGGAAACGACCGAGTTGAGATTTCTTTGTGGGGCCTTCCTGGCCTCACACCACGCAACATATTTTCGCCACATGTGGTGATAATGTTGTGCGGTCACCTCCTTTCTGGCTTTGACCAGGGTAGGAATGACCTCTTCCGGAATGCCTTTTTCCCTTAGGATCCGGCTTTCCACCGCCATGCCGACAAACGCAGCTGCGGTAAGTCTTGGAACAGACATGGTACTTGCTGAAGCAAGTCCCTTCTTAGCGGCAGAGGCCATAAGACCTCTGTAAGCATCTCTTGAAGTTCCGGGTACCAAGTCCTTCTTGGCCAATCCGGAGCCATGAGTATAGTTCTTACTCCTCTACGTCTTATAATTCTCAGCACCTTAGGTATGAGAAGCAGAGGAGGGAACACATACACCGACTGGTACACCCACGGTGTTACCAGAACGTCCACAGCTATTGCCTGAGGGTCTCTTGACCTGGCGCAATACCTGTCCCGTTTTTTTGTTCAGACGGGACGCCATCATGTCCACCTTTGGTATTTCCCAACGGTTTACAATCATGTGGAAAAAACTTCCCGATGAAGTTTCCACTCTCCCGGGTGGAGGTCGTGCCTGCTGAGGAAGTCTGCTTCCCAGTTTCCATTCCCGGGATGAAACACTGCTGACAGTGCTATCACATGATTTTCCGCCCAGCGAAAAGTCCTTGCAGTTTTTGCCATTGCCCTCCTGCTTCTTGTGTCGCCCTGTCTGTTTACGTGGGCGACTGCCGTGATGTTTTTCCCACTGGATCAATACCGGCTGACCTTGAAGCAGAGGTCTTGCTAAGCTTAGAGCATTATAAATTTACCCTTAGCTCCAGTATATTTATGTGGAGAAAAGTCTCCAGACTTGATCACACTCCCTGGAAATTTTTTCCTTGTGTGACTGCTCCCCAGCCTCTCGGGCTGGGCTCCGTGGTCACCAGCATCCAATCCTGAATGCCGAATCTGCGGCCCTCTAGAAGATGAGCACTCTATAACCACCACAGGAGAGACACCCTTGTCCTTGGATATAGGGTTATCCGCTGATGCATCTGAAGATGCGATCCGGACCATTTGTCCAGCAGATCCCACTGAAAAGTTCTTGCGTGAAATCTGCCGAATGGAATTGCTTCGTAGGAAGCCACCATTTTTACCAGGACCCTTGTGCAATGATGCACTGTTTTTAGGAGGTTCCTGACTAGCTCGGATAACTCCCTGGCTTTCTCTTCCGGGAGAAACACCTTTTTCTGGACTGTGTCCAGAATCATCACTAGGCACAGCAGACGTGTCGTCGGGATCAGCTGCGATTTTGGAATATTTAGAATCCACCCGTGCTGTTGTAGCAGTATCCGAGATAGTGCTACTCCGACCTCCAACTGTTCCCTGGACTATGCCCTTATCAGGAGATCGTCCAAGTAAGGGATAATTAAGACGCCTTTTCTTCGAAGAAGAATCATCATTTCGGCCATTACCTTGGTAAAGACCCGGGGTGCCGTGGACAATCCAAACGGCAGCGTCTGAAACTGATAGTGACAGTTCTGCACCACGAACCTGAGGTACCCTTAGTGAGAAGGGCAAATTTGGGACATAGAGGTAAGCATCCCTGATGTCCCGGGACACTATATAGTCCCCTTCTTCCTGGTTCGTTATCACTGCTCCGAGTGACTCCATCTTGATTTGAACCTTTGTAAGTGTTCAAAAAAATTTTTAGAATAAGTCTCACCTAGCCTTCTGGCTTCAGTACCACAATATAGTGTGGAATAATACCCCTTTTCTTGTAGTAGGAGGGGTAATTTAATTATCACCTGCTGGGAATACAGCTTGTGAATTTTTTCCCATACTGCCTCCTTGTCGGAGGGAGACCTTGGTAAAGCAGACTTCAGGAGCCTGCGAAGGGGAAATGTCTCGACATTCCAATCTGTACCCCTGGGATACTACTTGTAGGATCCAGGGGTCCTGTACGGTCTCAGCGCCATGCTGAGAACTTGTCAGAAGCGGTGGAACGCTTCTGTTCCTGGGAATGGGCTGCCTGCTGCAGTCTTCTTCCCTTTCCTCTATCCCTGGGCAGATATGATCTTATAGGGACGAAAGGACTGAGGCTGAAAAGACGGTGTCTTTTTCTGCAGAGATGTGACTTAGGGTAAAAACGGCGGATTTTCCAGCAGTTGCCGTGGCCACCAGGTCCGATGGACCGACCCCAAATAACTCCTCTTCCTTTATACGGCAATACACCCTTGTGCCGTTTGGAATCTGCATCACCTGACCACTGTCGTGTCCATAACATCTTCTGGCAGATATGGACATCGCATTTACTCTTGATGCCAGAGTGCAAATATCCCTCTGTGCATCTCGCATATATAGAAATGCATCCTTTAAATGCTCTATAGTCAATAAAATACTGTCCCTGTCAAGGGTATCAATATTTTTAGTCAGGGAATCCGACCAAGCCACCCCAGCTCTGCACATCCAGGCTGAGGCGATCGCTGGTCGCAGTATAACACCAGTATGTGTGTATATACTTTTTATGATATTTTCCAGCCTCCTGTCAGCTGGTCCTTGAGGACGGCCCTATCTATAGACGGTACCGCCACTTGTTTTGATAAGCGTGTGAGCGCCTTATCCACCCTAAGGGGTGTTTCCCAACGCGCCCTAACTTCTGGCGGGAAAGGGTATACCGCCCATAATTTTCTATCGGGGGGAACCCACGCATCATCACACACTTTATTTAATTTATCTGATTCAGGAAAAACTACGGTAGTTTTTTCACATCCCACATAATACCCTCTTTTGTGGTACTTGTAGTATCAGAAATATGTAACACCTCCTTCATTGCCTTTAACGTGTGGCCCTAATAAGGAATACGTTTGTTTATTCACCGTCGACACTGGATTCAGTGTCCCTGTCTGTGTCTGTGTCGACCGACTAAAGTAAACGGGCGTTTTAAGACCCCTGACGGTGTTTTTGAGACGTCTGGACCGGTACTAATTGTATGTCGGCCGTCTCATGTCGTCAACCGACCTTGCAGCGTGTTGACATTATTACGTAATTCCCTAAATAAGCCATCCATTCCGGTGTCGACTCCCTAGAGAGTGACATCACCATTACAGGCAATTGCTCCGCCTCCTCACCAACATCGTCCTCATATATGTCGACACACACGTACCGACACACAGCACACACACAGGGAATGCTCTGATAGAGGACAGGACCCACTAGCCCTTTGGAGAGACAGAGGGAGAGTTTACCAGCACACACCAAAAACGCTATAATTATATAGGGACAACCTTATATAAGTGTTTTCCCTTATAGCATCTTTTTTATATATTTCTAACGCCAAATTAGTGCCCCCCCTCTCTGTTTTAACCCTGTTTCTGTAGTGCAGTGCAGGGGAGAGCCTGGGAGCCTTCCCTCCAGCCTTTCTGTGAGGGAAAATGGCGCTGTGTGCTGAGGAGATAGGCCCCGCCCCTTTTTCGGCGGCCTCGTCTCCCGCTCTTAACGGATTCTGGCAGGGGTTAAATATCTCCATATAGCCTCCGGAGGCTATATGTGAGGTATTTTTAGCCAAAATAGGTATTCATTTGCCTCCCAGGGCGCCCCCCTCCCAGCGCCCTGCACCCTCAGTGACTGCCGTGTGAAGTGTGCTGAGAGGAAAATGGCGCACAGCTGCAGTGCTGTGCGCTACCTTTAGAAGACTGAGGAGTCTTCTGCCGCCGATTCTGGACCTCTTCTTACTTCAGCATCTGCAAGGGGGCCGGCGGCAAGGCTCCGGTGACCATCCAGGCTGTACCTGTGATCGTCCCTCTGGAGCTGATGTCCAGTAGCCAAGAAGCCAATCCATCCTGCACGCAGGTGAGTTCACTTCTTCTCCCCTAAGTCCCTCGTTGCAGTGATCCTGTTGCCAGCAGGACTCACTGTAAAATAAAAAACCTAAGCTAAACTTTTCTAAGCAGCTCTTTAGGAGAGCCACCTAGATTGCACCCTTCTCGGCCGGGCACAAAAATCTAACTGGCTTGGAGGAGGGTCATAGGGGGAGGAGCCAGTGCACACCACCTGATCGGAAAGCTTTACTTTTGTGCCCTGTCTCCTGCGGAGCCGCTATTCCCCATGGTCCTTTCAGGAACCCCAGCATCCACTAGGACGATAGAGAAATTATATTTTTTCAGCAGAATGGTTCAGCAGGCGCAGATTGGTCTGCTGAACAATTGGACAAGTGTGTAGTGAGGATTGGATGTAGGCTCTGCGGGCAGGTCTGCAGGAGGATTGTATAAACAGTGTCATCTGCCGAGGATTGGACAATAGCATGCTCAGCTGGTGGGCTGGATGGCAGCTACAGTGTAATTACCAGTTAATGGGTATGAAGAGTGCGCTGGCTGTAATTATTACTTGGCAAATGGATATTAAATGTTAAGTACAAAAGGATAAAATCTTACGGCTGAAAACGACGCTATTACACAGAATTACCTTGTCCTGTCTACAAATAATTACAACAATAAAACATATGCACAAAGGGAAACCATTATTAAAAAGCAATTACTGTGCAATCAGTGCAGGACATTTATCAACGGGGTTAGTTAATTAAATAGGTCTCCAGTACCATATAAAACGACCGCTGCAATCACACGCACAGGGGTTCCTCTGACTCCATGGGAAACCTCTCTTCTCAGCTTCTTACTTTGCTTGCTCCTCAGCCCGTGCCATATTCCCAGTGACATGCGGGAAGATGGCTAATGTGCACTAGAGAGCAGAGAGTCACGGTGCCAGAGTATTTACTTTCAATGTGCGAGGCGCCATCATCCCAAAGAGGTCACTGGGAAGATGGCGGCAACCGTGGAAGAGGGACCCGCTTCTCAGATATAGGCAAGTATACTCGGGGAGTAGGGAGGCCAATCCCGGGATCGGGGCCCAAAAATGCCGGGATTTTAATCCCGGGATTGGAGCATCCAATCCCGGGATTACACTGCGCATGTGCGGGAGGGAGTGGTGTAAGTAATACTAATTACAATTAGGTGGGCGGCAGCCATAGACGAACGCTGAACGCGGCGGCACTTCAAATGTGGCGCCGGCCACCAGCCAATCAGAGCTGGCGGACCGGAAGCCAATCAGGGAAGCTGCCGCGGCAGCCAATCAGGAGCGACTGCTGCGGCTGCTTCCCTGACTGACTGCTGGTCCGCCAGCTCTGGTTGGCTGGCGGCCGGCGCTTCATTTGAAATGCCGCCGCTTTCAGTGTTTCCATGGCTGGCGCCCACCTAATAGTAAGTGGTACTTACACCCACCCTCCCGCGCCGCTACCAACCCTCCCCGCTACCTACTGTACACCCTCCCTCCCTTCCCTGCCGCTACCTACACCCTCCCGCACCGCTCCCTACACCCTTCTTCACTGATCCCTACTGCAATCCCGGTATCCCGGGATTGGTCGTTTTTCAATCCCGAATCCCAGGATTGAAAAAACTGCCCGGGATTGGCCTCCCTATTGGGGAGCTATCAGACCCAGGCTTCTTCCATGCCCCTCCAGCTAGCGGGGGCCTCGGGAGGGGACAACCATGTCAGAGCAGCGGAGTGCTTAATGCAACATCAGTGGGGCAGGGGAAGGGGGGGGGGGGGGGGAGGGAGGCAGGAGTGCTACCCTATTTTCAGGAGCCTCCTGGCCATTCTGGGAGGGTAGGCAAGTATGAGCTAACCCTATCCTGAGAAGGAATTAGATGTTGGCGATAAGCTAAATTGTGTTAAGCTTTTAAATGATAATTAAATAGACTAAGGACAAAAAAGCAGATGTATTAAGCCTAGGGGCGGCATAAGGAAGTGATAAACCATTGAAAAGTGCAAGGTGATAAATGCACCAGCCAATCAGGTCCAACTGTTAATTTACATATTGGAGCTGATTGGCTGGTACGTTTATCACTGGATTATCACTTCCTTATGCCTGCTCCAGGTTAATACATCTGCCCCAAAGTTCCCATAGAGGTTTATGGTGATGGCGGTAAATAGTGTAAAATGGGCTAACACTGGAGAACTCACAGATATCTCTGAGGATAACCTCTTCTTACATAGCATATTTTTAGCTGGAGATTTAGCTCATCTCTGCTTTATAGCACTAGACCCACAAACAACGACTATTCTTTATGTAGCCAGAAAGTGGTGTCTGACTGATGCCAAACCAGCCCTGTGTAGCAATTGCAGGTCCATTTCGTTAAAAAAACTTTAGAGGTAACATAGTAAAATAGTTATTGAGGTTGAAAAAAAAAAAAAAAAGACAAAATGTCCATCTAGTTCAACCTTTTTTATAATTCTTACACAAATCTGTATTTAACAGTATTTTCACTATACTGACCCAGATGACGTTAAGTTAATAAGTATAACTAACACTATAAACACTATAAATCATGAATGAACTCACTTTAAATGCTGCACCCTTGGATATTTCTTTCTATTCGATAAATTCCTAATGCATTTTTAAACATATTAATTGAGTCCACCATTACTACCTTCACAGGCAGTAAATTCCAAATCCTTACTGCCCTTACTGTGAAGAACCCTTTCCTTTGTTGGGTATGACATTTTCTCTACTCTAACCTTAGACGGTGTCCACGTGTCCTGTGTACAGGTTTTTCAATAAACAAATCTCCTGATAGATCCTTGTATTGTCCCTTTATATACTAGTAAATATTAAAAATGTCTCCTGTTAGCCGCCCTTTTTCTAGTGTGAACAAATCTAACCTAGTAAGCCTTTCCTCATAATCCAGTGCCTCTAACTCCTTAATCAATTTGGTGGCTCGCCTCTGAGCCCTTTCAAATTCCAAGATGTCTTTTTTTGTGGAGCGGTGCCCAGAACGGAGCACAATACAGGTTGAGTATCCCTTATCCAAAATGCTTGGGACCAGAGGTATTTTGGATATGGGATTTTTCCGTATTTTGGAATAATTGCATACCACAATGAGATATCATGGTGATGGGACCTAAATCTAAGCACAGAATGCATTTATGTTACATATACACCTTATACACACAGCCTGAAGGTCATTTTAGCCAATATTTTTTATAACTTTGTGCATTAAACAAAGTGTGTGTACATTCACAGAATTCATTTATGTTTCATATACACCTTATACACACAGTCTGAAGTTCATTTAATACAATATTTTTAATAACTTTGAGTATAAAACAAAGTTTGTGTACACTGAGCCATCAAAAAACAAAGGTTTCACTATCTCAGTCTCACTCAAAAAAGTCCGTATTTCGGAATATTCCGTATTTCGGAATATTTGGATATGGGATACTCAACCTGTATTGCAGGTGCGGCCGTACCATTGATTTGTACAATGGTGGGATTACACTCTAATCCCTTGTCTCAGTTCCCCGTTTTATGTATGCTAACACCTTATGCTTTTGATGCTGCACTGTGACATTGGGTACTGCTACCAAATTTTTTTCAACTAATTTCCCCTACATTTTTCCCATTTAGTTTATAGGCTGCCTGATTGTTTTTAGCCCCAATGTGCATAACTTTACATTTTTCTATATTGAACCTCATTATCCACTTATCTGTCCAAACTTCCAGTTTAAATAGGTCTTTCTGTAGAGACTCAACATCCGTATCTGAATTAATTATTCTACAGAGTTTAGTATCATCTGTAAAAAACTGACACTGTGCTTTCCAGAACTCCTAGGTCATTAATAACTATGGTAAACAGTAATGGGTACGGACCCTAACGGTATTCCACTAAGCACAGGGGCCCAGTCAGAAAACATCCAAATACCACTCGCTGTTTCGTTATCAAGCAAATTACTTACCCAAGTACAAATATTATTTCCTAAACCAAGCTCCCTTAATTTGAGAATCAGTCTCATGTGCTGCACTGTGTCGAAGGCTTTTGCAAAGTCTAAATAGACCACATCCACTGCCTTTCCCTGATCAATATTTCTGCTCACTTATAGAAGCTAATTAATTTAGTTTGCCATGACCTGTCCCTCACAAAACCATGGTGGTTCCAATTAATAACCTTGGAGGTTTCCAAGTATTCCTGTATGCTATTCCTTATTATACCTTCCAGTAATTTCCCCACTATAGATGTCAAGCTTACTGGTCTATATTTACCGGGATGAGATTTAATTCCCTTTTTAAATATTCGCCAGTCCTTCGGTATCATACCTGAAGTAATTGAATCATAGAAAATCAAATATAAAGTCCTTGCTATTTCTGAGTTAAGCTCCATAAGTAACCTTGGGTGAAGTCCATCCGGACCTGGAGATTTATTTATCTTAATTTTACTTAGTCTCTACTGGACTACGGGGCGTTATCCCAGCTTTTGTTGTGCACTACTCCCCCCAACTGGTCCTCTCTAGTAAACATGGATGAAAAAAAAATGTGTTCAATAAATCTGCTTTATCTTTGTTATAATTTATCAAGACACCCAACTCCCCCTTTAATGGTCCTATATTTTCCTTATTTAACCTTTTGCCGTTTATATACGTAAAAAAACTTTTTAGGGTTTGTTTTACTCTCCCTGGTGATTCACTTTTCGTTTTCTATTTTAGCTGCTCTGATTTCTTTTTTACATTTTTTGTTATATTCCTTGTAGTACAGGAATGACCATCTTTCCGTTGGATTAAACACTTTGAAAGTACGCCTCTTTTTATCCATTTGTTCCTTAACCTTTTTATTAAGCCACATAGGTTATAATTTAATACTACTGCGTTTGCTGCCCATGGGAATGTACATAGGAGTGTACTCATCGAGCAAAATGTTAAAAGCATCCCACATTTCAGCCGTATTCTTAACCATGGAACAGAATTTCCCAATCTATGTCCTTTAGTTCTCGTTTCAGCATAATGAAATTAGCTGTTCTAAAAGTTAAAAAAGTCTTAGTTTGACCCTTATTATGTTTCTGAAAGACAATATCGAATCTGACCACATTATGATCGCTATTTCCCAAGGTCTCCTTTACTTTAATATTTGATGTAATCTCAACATTATTGGTTAGTACTAGATCCAGTACTGTCCTAAGTCTAGTTGGTTTCTCAATTATATGAGACATGGGGGTAAATTTACTAAGGTAGGAGTTCTATTTAAGATGGGATGTTGCCCATAGCAACCAATCAGATTATACTTCTCATTTATCTAGCGCCTTCTAGAAGTTTATACCTGGAATCTGATTGGTTGCTATGGGCAACATCCCATCTTAAATAGAACTCCCATCTTAGTAAATTTACCCCATGTAGTCATCTTTTAGTATGTTTAAGAACCTGCTTCTCCTAGCTGTTTTACATGATTTGGTGTTCCAATTTATTTTTGGATAATTAAGATCCCCAATGATTAGGACCTCACCCCAGTCCTGCAGCTTTTTCGATTTGCTGCAAGAGTTGTAATTCTTCAGCCACAATAATATCTGGCGGTGTGTAGCATGTCCCTATTAGTAGCTTTCTTGTATCTTTCCCCCCACTGGAAATGTCAACCCATAATGACTCTACATTGGGGGTCATTCCGAGTTGATCGCTCGCTAGCAGTTTTTAGCAGCTGTGCAAACGCATCGTCACCGCCCACTGGGGAGTGTATTTTCGCTTTGCAGAAGTGCAAACGCTTGTGCAGCAGAGCGCCTGCTAAATCTTTTTGTGCAAAACAAGACCAGCCCTGTAGTTACTCTTCGTGTGCGTTGATTCTAAAGACGTAGGGACGGCTTTTGACGTCACACACCCGCCCAGTGAACGGCCAACCACGCCTGCGTTTTTCTAAGCACTCCCTGAAAACGGTCGGTTGACACCCAGAAACGCCCACTTCATGTCAATCTTCCTGCGTTTGGCCGTGCGGCTGGAATGTTCGTTACACTCTGTGCAAACCCACAATGCTCATTTAACCCGTACGACGCGCCTGCGCATTGCGGAGCATACGCATGCACAGAAATACAGATTTTTAGCCTGATCGCTGCGCTGCAAACAGCAGCTAGCGATCAACTCGGAATGACCCCCATTATCTCCAGTCTTCTCGTAAATAACCTCCTTTAAATACGGTTTTAAAAATGGCTTAACATAAAGACATACACCTCCTCCCTTTTTGTTTGTCCTATCTCTCCTGAAAAAAGTACATCCTTCCAAATTTGCTACCCAGTTGTGAGAATCATCTCACCATGTCTGCGTAATGCCTAGGATATCGTATTGATCTTTAAGTGCAATTGTTCCTAATTCTCCCATTTTACTTGTTAGGCTTCTTGCATTTGCAAGCATATACTTTAGTTTAGTTATTCCCGCTCCCTTGGTTGATTGTGTATTGCTTGATTTACCTTTTCTGACTATCCTCACCCCCCCCCCCACCTCCACCCCGTTATACTTTATAGATCCCTCTTTTCTGCCCGCTTTGATTGTCCCATTAAATCTTTCTAATCCCTCCTCTCAGACACCTAGTTTAAAATCTCCTCCAACCCTCTAACCATCCTTCCCCCAAGCACTGCTGCCCCCTCCTCGTTCAGGTTCAATCCGTCACAACAAAAAAGATGGCGCCTGACCGAGAAGTCCATGAAGACAAATCCCTTCTTCCTACACCAATCTCTCAGCCACACCTTTACCTCCCTAATCTCCCGCTGCCCCCCTGGGCCAGCGTGTGGCACAGGTATTATTTCAGAGTATATTACCTTAAATGTCCTTGCCCTAAGTTTGCAACCTAGGTCCCTGTAATCGTTTTTAAAGGACATTCCATCTACCTCTAACTTTGTCATTGGTGTGAACGTGCACCAAGCCCGCCGGGTCTTTCCCAGCCCCTCCCAACAATCTATCTACCCGATCTGCAAAGTGTCATACCCGAGCAGTCGGAAGAATACTGTACGACGATCGCGAGACCGGTAGTAGATTGCCCTATCTGCCTTTCTAATAACGGAGTTCCCTACCACCACAATCTGACTAGGTACCTTGCTAACAAGGTCTATTACTAAAGCCTTGGATAGAGATAAAGAGGTCTATTCATGAAGCAGTGAAAAAGAGTGGAGAAAAGGTCCAGTGGAGAAGCAACCAATCAGCTTTGAAAGTAGCCTTAATCAAGTACATTTTATAGAATGTAAGGGAGATGCTGATTGGTTGCCATGGGCAACTTCTCCACTGGTCTGTTTCTCCACTCTTATCACTCCTTCATGAATAGACCCCTAAGTACCGGCCAATCAGCTCTTAACTGTCACTTTACAAACACAGCCAGTGACATAGCAGTTAGGAGCTGATTGGCTGGTACTTTATCTCCGTCCACTTTATCTCCATTGAAGGATTAGTAAATAGATCCTTTATAGCTACCCAACTCAACTGTATCCATCCCTATTTAGACCAACGCAAGCCAATTCAACCTTGTCCCAGGCTGCCAGGCCACAGAAACCACCTGACAAAAACTACGGTATACACAAACTCATGTTCTCTGACATTTTCCTGCAGTGACGAGCGGTGAGGTCAATGGCTGGGGAGGCACTTGGGGGGGGTTGCTGGATGGGAATAAGAGGCAGTGAAATGGGAGTGGGCAAGGGTAACACTGGCCTTCCTTCTCCAGTCAATGGACTAAATGGGAGGGACACTGTGACCAAGCTGGCTTGGGGGTTCTAGCGGAAAGCACGGGCAGTGGGTGGGCTGGTTGGGGAGGGAAGGGGGACAAAATGGGATAGGAGATGCTATCTAGAATCTGATAGGTTGCTAGGGCCAACTTCTCCACTCCACTTGTTTGAAGGTTTACTGCATGTTCCCCTAAGTAACAGGAAATGCCTTGATGTAAGCAGGTGAGCTTTAAAACTATATTGTGCACATAGGGCCTCATTCCGACCTGATCGAACGCTAGGTTTTTTTCGCTGCGGTGCGATCAGGTCACAACTGCGCATGCACCGCAATGCGCATGCACGTTGTCCGTGTACAAAGCTGAGATGGATTTAATGAAGAATCCATTCGCACACCCGATCGCAAGGAGATTGACAGGAAGAAGGCGTTTGTGGGTGGCAACTGACCATTTTCTGGGAGTGGTTGAAAAAACGCAGGCGTGTCCAAACGTTTGCAGGGCGGGTGTCTGACGTCAATTCCGGACACGAGCAGGCTGAACTTAAGTGATCGCAGCGGCTGAGTAAGGTCAGACCTACTGCACAAACTGTTTTTGTACCGCTCGGCTGCACAAGCGTTCGCACACTTGCAAAGTGAAAATACACTCCCCTATAGGCGGCGACTATCTGATCGCAGCGCAGCAGAAAGTAGCTAGTGAGCAATCAACTCGGAATGACCACCATAATCTCCTGCCATGTATATGGTGACACACAGTTACTTATGTCTAATATATAATTGGTTGCAGAGAGCCAAACTTTGGGCCTAATTCAGACCAGATCGCAGCAGCAAATTTGTTAGCTAATGGGCAAAACCATGTTCAGTGCAGGTGGAGCAGATGTAACATGTGCAGAGAGAGTTAGATTTGGGTGGGGTGTGTTCAAACTGAAATCTAAATTGCAGTGTAAACATAAAGCAGACAGTATTTACCCTGCATAGAAACAAAATAACCCACTCAAATCTAACTCTCTCTGCACATGTTACAACTGCCCCCCCCTGCACTGCACATGGGGCCTAATTCAGACCTGATCGCTCGCTAGGGTTTTTTGCACTGCTGCAAGCAGATAGTCGCCGCCCACAGGGGAGTGTATTTTCGCTTTGCGAGTGTGCGATCGCATGTGCTGCCGAGCGCTACAAAAAAAACTTTGTGCGGTTTCTGAGTTGCCCGGGACTTACTCAGCCCTTGCGATCACTTCAGCCTGTTCGGGGGCCGGAATGGACGTCAGACACCCGCCCTGCAAACACTTGGACACGCCTGCGTATTACCAAACACTCCCAGAAAACGGTCAGTTGACACCCACAAACGCCCTCTTCCTGTCAATCTCCTTGCGATCGGCTGTGCGAATGGATTATTTGTAAAAACCCATCGCACAGCAACGATCCGCTTTGCACCCGTGCGACGTGCGTGCGCATTGCGGTGCATACTCATGCGCAGTTCTGACCTGATTGCAGCGCTGCAAAAAACGCTAGCGAGCGATCAGGTCTGAATTAGGGGGGTAATTCAGAGTTGATTGCAGCAGCAAATTTGTTAGCAGCTGGGCAAAACCATGTGCACTGCAGGCGGGGCAGATGTAACATGTGCACAGTTCCGACCAATTATACATGAAAAAGGTAACAAGAAAAATGTCCACCAATCTTTGTGTATCATTTACATTAGCCTCACACAGCAGAGTAACTGTAACATTTGCTAATGACAGGGATTAGCGGCAGCTCTGACAGTCTCCCAGGCTGTGTCCCTGTAGCCAGGTAACGCATTAACCCCGCATACAGGAGTAACACAATCTCTGTAAGAGTATCTGTAAGTAAATGTCACCAAACAATGCTGAGCAAAGCACTGGCCCTATAGCAGTACAGAGATCAGTGCAGTAATGTTACACTGTACATTATGTAACCTCCTCTCACACACCTCACTGTATACTTATACAGGTATGGGACTAAGGGTCGACACCCATTGGTCGACAGTGGGCAGGTCGACACTAGAAATAGGTCAACATGAACAAGGTACTGCTAGGGGCAATATGTTTTTAAACACACTTAATGATAACTACTTAGTCCAACTAATTGAGGAACCAACTAGGTACAATGCAATCTTAGACCTGGTATTAACAAACAATGGGGATTTGGTATCAGGTATTATAGTAGGGGAACCCATAGGAAACAGCGACCACAATATGGTCACATTCAATATCAGTTTCCATAAACAGCCCTATACTGGCTCAACTACGATTCTAAACTTTCAGCAAATTTTGAAAAGATGAGGGTATTTTTCAGGGATATTGAATGGGAAGGTTTGTTTTTAGGAAAAAATACTACAGAGAAATGGGAGGTACTAAAATTCCTGCTAGCTAAAAATACACTCAAATTTATTCCTATGAGCAGCAAAAAAAGGAATAAAAATCATAAACCGATGTGGCTTAACAAAAAGATTAAGGAACTTATGGGCAAGAAAAGGCGAGCATTTAAAAAATACAAATCTGACGGGGAAGCAGAGTCATTTCAGCACTATAAGGAATGTAACAAAATTTGCAAGAAGGAAATAAGAGCGGCTAAAGTAGAAACTGAAAAACTAGTAGCAAAGGAAAGCAAAGCGAATCCCAAAAAATTATTTAAATACATTAATAGCAAGAGATTAAAGAAGGAGAGTATAGGCCCTTTAAAAGACAAGTTGGGAGTCTTAAGCAAAAATGCTAATGACATAGCGGACACACTAAATTAGTTTTTTTCAACAGTATTCACTAGAGAGGACCCAATTCAGGGACTGACACACAATCTCAATAATGAGAATATCCCACTGATAGGTACTTATTTAAGCGAGGAAGTAGTCTGTGACCGATTAAAACATTTAAAGATTAATAAATCACCAGGGCCCGATGGTATTCACCCAAGGGTTCTAATGGAGCTTCACTCTGAACTGGCAAAACCGCTATCTTTGATCTTTAAGGATTCAGTTATATCAGGTATGGTTCCCAAAGACTGGCGTATAGCGGAAGTAGTGCCTATATTCAAAAAGGAAGTAAAGCTGAACCAGGTAATTATAGACCAGTTAGTCTTACATCTATAGTGGGGAAAGTATTGGAAGGTATTCTAAGAGATAGTATTCAGAAGTTCCTTGAAGTCAATAAGGTCATTAAAAGGAATCAACATGGGTTTATGAAGGACAGATCCTGTCAAACCAACTTACTTGGCTTTTATGAAACAGTAAGCGCAAACCTAGATCAGGGTAAAGACGTGGATGTAATCTTTTTAGACTTTGCCAAAGCGTTCGATACTGTACCACACATGAGACTTATCTACAAGCTACAAGAATCAGGGCTAGGAAGCACAATATGCACTTGGGTCAAAAACTGGTTAGATAATAGGGAGCAGCGCGTTGTGGTTAATGGATCTTTTTCAACTTGGACTGAAGTGCTAAGTGGTGTGCCGCAAGGCTCAGTATTAGGACCGCTATTGTTCAATATTTTCATTAATGACCTAACAGAAGGTCTAGAGAGCATGGTGTCAATTTTTGCAGATGATACCAAATTGTGTAAGGCTATAAATACAGAGGAGGGTGCCGAGTCTCTTCAGAACGATTTAGTTAAATTAGAAGCATGGGCAGCCAAATGGAGAATGCGCTTCAACACAGACAAGTGTAAGGTAATGCACTGTGGTAACAAGATCAAAAATTACACCTACCTACTAAATGGGGTAAAATTAGAGGATTCTGTATTGGAAAAGGACTTGGGTGTCCTCATAGATAGCAAGCTAAGCAGTAGTACCCAAAGTAGGACTGCAGCAAAGAAGGCTAATAAGATATTAGCATGCATAAAACGGGGTATTGATGCTAGGGACGAGAGTATTATACTCCGGTTATATAAATCACTAGTGAGGCCTCACCTTGAATACTGTGTACAATTCTGGGCACCGTACTACAAAAAGGATAACCTGGAGCTAGAAAAGGTACAGAGGAGGGCGACCAAACTAATTAAGGGCATGGAGACGATGGAATACAAGGAAAGGCTTGAAAGACTAGGCATGTAAACATTGGAAAAGCGGAGACTAAGAGGGGATATGATCAACATCTACAAATATATAAGGGGACAATACACAGAGCTTGCGCGGGACCTGTTTTTGGTTAGATCAACACAGAGGACTCGTGGACACTCGCTCAGGTTAGAGGAGAGGAGATTCCGCACAATACGTCGTAAAGGCTTTTTCACGGTAAGGACAATACGTGTTTGGAATTCCCTGCCTGAGGGAGTTGTAATGGCGGAATCTGTCAACACCTTTAAGAATGGGTTAGATAAATTCCTAATGGATAAGGATATCCAGGGGTATGGTGCATAGTCATGCATTATAGTTACTATAAATAGGGATAAAATGCAATGGCTGACAGCAGCATCAGTCAGAAATTTTAGTCAAATCATCATGCATAGGAGACCACAAATAGGTTGAACTCGATGGACAATTGTCTTTTTTCAACCTCAGATACTATGTTACTATGTAAGGTCGACATAAAAAAGGGTCGACATTAGTTTTTTTTAATGTTTTTGTGGTGTAGTTTTCTCCGTCAAGTGACCGGGAACCACAATTAGTGCACCGCGTCCCCTCACATGGCGAGCGAAGGCAAGGTGCCTCGCTGCGCTCGGCACAGGTTACCGCTCCCAGTCGTAGTCCACCTGGATCGTAATGTTTGAAAAAGTGAAAAAAAAGGTGAAAAACTCATGTCAACCTTGTTCATGTCGACCTAATGGCCTTATCAACCTATTTCTGTTGACCTAGAGTCTGGATACCACTTATACTGGGGATCTGAGCACTTAGCTGGCTGTAATAATGGTGACACAAACTCTCTGGATTCTCAGCTGAACTGTAATTTTAGACACGTCTGGTAGCCCCCAGGTTCATTGTGACGGTGAGCTGCTCCACTGTAGAGTGTCGCTCGGCCCTTCCCCCCACATGATTACCTCCAGCCACTCCCAACTCAAGGATTCACCAGTGCTGCTCTCCATCTGTGGATCTCTCTCCCTCTCAGACTCTCTACCTCTCTCCAAAGCTTTGTATGGGGTCTCAGAGCCCACTTCTTTATATTAAAGCCTTGCAGCTCTCCATCTAGCCCACTGTGCCAGCCGTCTGTCCCTCACAACAGACTTTTGGTTCGGTGCAGCCGCGTGATGTCAAATGCGGCCGCTGCGACACGAAAAATGGCGCCTCTGCGTCTGCCTGCGCAACCTGGCTGCAGAGGCAGAGGGGCATCCACAAAACAGCGATGCGATCGCAAGTAATAACAATAATAAAGAAAAATCTACAGATTCAACTGGTTTTCTAGGAAACACCCTTATTCCACTTGCCGACAACACTCTTCCTTACAGTGTAATAGTGTTTCGCTCCTGTTACCCCACTTAGCTTACAACAGCAATACCTTGGGCCAAATAATTAGTGAGGTACAAAATGGACCATTTAACTCAGTGCAGGTAACTACAATAGAAAAATAAGATTTTACTCACCGGTAAATCTTTTTCTCGTAGTCCGTAGTGGATGCTGGGTACTCCGTAAGGACCATGGGGAATAGACGGGCTCCGCAGGAGACTGGGCACTCTAAAGAAAGATTTAGTACTATCTGGTGTGCACTGGCTCCTCCCTCTATGCCCCTCCTCCAGACCTCAGTTAAGGAAACTGTGCCCGGAAGAGCAGACATTATAAGGAAAGGATTTTAGAATCCCGGGTAAGACTCATACCAGCCTCACCAATCACACCGTATAACTTGTGATACACTTATCCAGTCAACAGTATGAACAACAACAGGGCATCAAATAATGGATGCCAACATAACATAACCCATTATTAAGCAATAACTATATACACGTATTGCAGATCGTCCGCACTAGGGACGGGCGCCCAGCATCCACTACGGACTACGAGAAATAGAATTACCGGTGAGTAAAATCTTATTTTCTCTAACGTCCTAGTGGATGCTGGGGACTCCGTAAGGACCATGGGGATTATACCAAAGCTCCCAAACGGGCGGGAGAGTGCGGATGACTCTGCAGCACCGAATGGGCAAACTCAAGGTCCTCCTCAGCCAGGGTATCAAACTTGTAGAATTTTGCAAATGTGTTTGAACCTGACCAAGTAGCAGCTCGGCAAAGCTGTAATGCCGAGACCCCTCGGGCAGCCACCCAAGAAGAGCCCACCTTCCTTTTGCAATGGGCTTTCCCTGATTTTGGATGCGGCAATCCAGCCGCAGAATGAGCCTGCTGAATCGTGTTACAGATCCAGCGGGCAACGGTTTGCTTTGAAGCAGGAGCACCCAACTTGTTGGGGGCATACAGGATAAACAGCGAGTCAGTTTTCCTGACTCCAGCCGTTCTGGCTACATAAATCTTCAAAGCCCGGACTACGTCAAACAGCTTGGAATCCTCCCAAGTCACAAGTAGCCGCAGGCACTACAATAGGTTGGTTCAAATGAAAAGATGACACCACCTTTGGCAGAAATTGGGGACGAGTCCGCAATTCTGCCCTGTCCATATGAAAAACCAGATAGGGGCTTTTACATGACGAAGCCGCCAATTCTGATACACGCCTAGCCGAAGCTAAGGCCAATAGCATGACCACCTTCCACGTGAGATACTTTAGCTCCACGGTCTTAAGTGGTTCAAACCAGTGGGATTTCAGGAAACCCAACACCACGTTGAGATCCCAAGGTGCCACTGGTGGCACAAAAGGGGGCTGAATATGCAGCACTCCCTTAACAAACGTCTGAACTTCAGGAAGAGACGCCAGTTCCTTTTGAAAGAAAATGGATAGGGACGAAATCTGGACCTTTATGGATCCCAACTTCAAGCCCATAGTCACTCCAGACTGTAGAAAGTGCAGAAATCGGCGCAGTTGGAATTCCTCTGTAGGGGCCTTCCTGGCCTCACACCAAGCAACATATTTTCGCCATATGCGGTGATAATGCTTTGCTGTCACGTCCTTCCTAGCCTTTATCAGCATAGGAATAACTTCCTCCGGAATGCCTTTTTCCGCTAGGATCCAGCGTTCAACCGCCATGCCGTCAAACGCAGCCGCGGTAAGTCTTGGAACAGGCAGGGCCCCTGTTGCAACAGGTCCTGTCTGAGAGGCAGAGGCCATGGGTCCTCTGTGAGCATTTCTTGCAGTTCCGGGTACCAAGACCTTCTTGGCCAATCCGGAACAATGAGTATTGTTCGCACTCCTCTTCTTCTTACGATTCTCAGCACCTTGGGTATGAAAGGAAGAGGAGAAAACACATAGACCGACTGGAACACCCACGGTGTTACCAGGGCGTCCACAGCTATCGCCTGAGGGTCTCTTGACCTGGCGCAATACCGTTGTAGCTTTTTGTTGAGACGGGACACCATCATGTCTACCTGTGGCAGTTCCCATCGATTTGTAATCTGAATGAAGACTTCGTGATGAAGTCCCCACTCTCCCGGGTGAAGGTCGTGCCTGCTGAGGAAGTCTGCTTCCCAGTTGTCCACCCCCGGAATGAACACTGCTGACAGTGCTTGCACGTGATTCTCCGCCCACCGAAGAATCCTGGTGGCTTCCGCCATCGCGACTCTGCTTCTTGTGCCGCCCTGGCGGTTTACATGAGCCACCGCGGTGATGTTGTCTGACTGAATCAGCACCGGTTGGTTGCGAAGCAGGGGCTCCGCTTGACTCAGGGCGTTGAATATGGCCCTTAGTTTCAGGATATTTATGTGCAGACAAGCCTCCTGACTTGACCACAACCCTTGGAAGTTTCTTCCCTGAGTGACTGCCCCCCACCCTCGGAGGCTCGCATCCGTGGTCACCAGGACCCAGTCCTGTATGCCGAACCTGCGGCCCTCGAGAAGGTGAGCACTCTGTAGCCACCACAGAAGGGACACCCTGGCCCTGGGGGACAGGGTGATCAGCCGATGCATCTGAAGATGCGATCCGGACCATTTGTCCAACAGATCCCATTGAAAGATCCTCGCATGGAACCTGCCGAAAGGAATGGCTTCGTACGATGCCACCATCTTTCCCAGGACACGCGTGCAGTGATGCACCGACACCTGTTTCGGTTTTAAGAGGTCTCTGACTAGAGTCACAAGCTCTTGAGCCTTCTCCGTCGGGAGAAACACCTTCTTCTGGTCTGTGTCCAGAATCATGCCCAGAAAGGGCAGACGCGTCGTAGGAATCAGCTGCGACTTTGGGATATTCAGAATCCAGCCATGCTGTTGCAACACTTCCTGAGAGTGCGCTACGCTGATCTGCAACTGCTCCCTTGACCTCGCCTTTATGAGGAGATCGTCCAAGTATGGGATAACTGTGACTCCTTGCTTTCTCAGGATCACCATCATTTCTGCCATTACCTTGGTAAATATTCTCGGTGCCGTGGAGAGCCCAAACGGCAACGTCTGGAATTGGTAATGACAGTCCTGTACCACAAATCTGAGGTACTCCTGATGAGGCGGATAAATGGGGACATGCAAGTAAGCATCCTTGATGTCCAGAGACACCATAAAATCCCCCTCTTCCAGGCTTGCAATGACCGCCCTGAGCGATTCCATTTTGAACTTGAATCTTTTCAGATAAATGTTCAGGGACTTTAAATTTAATATAGGTCTGACCGAACCGTCCGGTTTCGGTACCACAAACATTGTGGAGTAGTATCCCTTTCCCTGTTGAGGAAGGGGAACCTTTACCACCACCTGCTGGAGAAATAGCTTGTGAATTGCCGCTACCACTACTTCCCTTTCTATCTGGGAAGCTGGCAGGGCCGATTTTAAGTAACGTTGAGGGGGCATCACCTCGAATTCCAGCTTGTGTCCCTGAGACACAATCTGTATAGCCCAGGGATCCACCTGTGAGCGAACCCACTGGTGGCTGAAATGTCGGAGACGCGCCCCCACCGCTCCTGGCTCCACCCGTGGAGCCCCAGCGTCATGCAGTGGATTTAGTGGAAGCCGGGGAGGACTTCTGTTCCTGGGAACTAGCTGTAAGGTGCAGCTTTTTTCCTCTACCCCTGCCTCTAGCATGAAAGGAAGCACCTCTGACCTTCTTGCTTCTTTGTGCACGAAAGGACTGCATTTGGTAATACGGTGCTTTCTTAGGTTGTGAGGGAATATATGGCAAAAAGTTTGACTTCCCAGCAGTAGCTGTGGAAACCAGGTCCGAGAGAACGTCCCCAAACAATTCCTCACCCTTGTAAGGTAACACCTCCATGTGTTTTTTGGAGTCGGCATCACCTGTCCACTGCCGAGTCCACAGGACCCTCCTGGCAGAAATGGACATTGCATTAATTCTAGAGCCCAGTAGGCAAATGTCCCTCTGGGCATCCCTCATATATAGGACAGTGTCTTTTATATGCCCCAGGGTCAGCATAATGGTATCCCTGTCCAAGGTATCCATTTCCTCAGACAGGTTATCTGTCCACACTGCTACAGCACTACACATCCACGCCGACGCAATTGCCGGCCTCAGTAGAGTCCCTGAATGTGTATAAACAGATTTCAGGATACTTTCCTGCTTTCTATCTGCAGGATCCTTTAGGGCTGCCGTATCCTGTGACGGCAGGGCCACCTTCTTAGATAAGCGTGTGAGAGCTTTATCTACCCTAGGGGAGGATTCCCAGCGCACCCTGTCCTCTGGCGGGAAAGGGTACGCCGTAAGTAACCTTTTGGAAATCAGGACTTTCTTATCTGGGGAATCCCACGCTCTTTCACATAACTCATTTAACTCATGTGAAGGGGGAAAAGTCACCACTTGCTTTTTCTCCCCATACATATAAACCCTCTTGTCAGGGACACGGTTCACCTCTGATATGTGTAAAACATCCTTCATCGCTATAATCATGTAGCGTATAGCTTTTGTCATTTTCGGTTGCAATTTTGCATCATCGTCGTCAACACTGGAGTCAGAGTCCGTGTCGATATCTGTGTCAACCATTTTGGATAGTGGGCGCTTTTGAGACCCTGAGGGCCTCTGCGCTGTAGGATCAGGCATGGGTTGAGACCCTGACTGGCCCGAGGTATCAGCTTTATCCAACCTTTTATGTAAGGAGTTTACATTATCATTTAACACCTTGCACATATCCATCCAATCAGGTGTCGGCACCGTCGGCGGCGACACGTCAGTCAACTGCACTTGCTCTGCCTCCACATAGCCCTCTTCGTCAAACATGTCGACACACGCGTACCGACACACCACACACACAGGGGAAGCTCTAAATGAGGACAGGACCCCTACAAGGCCTTTTGGAGAGACAGAGAGAGAGTATGCCAGCACACACCCCAGCGCTATATAACCCAGGAATCACACAGTAACTTAGTGTTTACCCCGTAGCTGCTGTATATGATTAATGCGCCTAAATTTATGTGCCCCCCCCCCTCTATTTTTTACCCCTCTACCGTGTATCTGCAGGGGAGAGCCTGGGAGCTTCCTCTCAGCGGAGCTGTGGAAGGAAAATGGCGCAGGTGAGTGCTGAGGAAGAATGCCCCGCACCCTCAGCGGCGGGCTTCTGTCCCGCGATTTTGTGTAAAAATAATGGCGGGGGCTCATGCATATAACAGTGTCCAACTGTCTATATGCAGCTTTTGCCAGGAGGTATCAATTGCTGCCCAGGGCGCCCCCCCCTGCACCCTACAGTGACCGGAGTGTGTAGGTTAGTGTGGGCGCAATGGCGCACAGCTGCAGTGCTGTGCGCTACCTCATATGAAGACAGGAGTCTTCTGCCGCCGATTTCGATGTCTTCTCCGCTTCTGCCGGCTTCTGTCTTCTAGCTCTGCGAGGGGGACGGCGGCGCGGCTCCGGGAACGGACGACAAGGTCAGGTCCTGTGTTCGATCCCTCTGGAGCTAATGGTGTCCAGTAGCCTAAGAAACGCAACCTAGCCGCAGTGAGTAGGTTTGCTTCTCTCCCCTCAGTCCCTCGTAGCAGAGAGTCTGTTGCCAGCAGAAGCTCTCTGAAAATAAAAAAACCTAACTAAAATACTTTCTTATTAGCAAGCTCAGGAGAGCTCACTAAAATGCACCCAGCTCTGTCCGGGCACATATTCTAACTGAGGTCTGGAGGAGGGGCATAGAGGGAGGAGCCAGTGAACACCAGATAGTACTAAATCTTTCTTTAGAGTGCCCAGTCTCCTGCGGAGCCCGTCTATTCCCCATGGTCCTTACGGAGTCCCCAGCATCCACTAGGACGTTAGAGAAAATATATGGGAGAAGCAGGAGCAGAACATGATCACATCCTGATAGCTGTGTTACACCATACATATAAGCACAATGGCTGGAGCACAGGCAGAACCCCACTGGCTGGCAGCTCTTGCATGTACTGGCGGTTGCAGCTGCAGCTGCAGCAGCAACAGCATCAGGGTCTACTCTACCAGTATGAGACCAGATTGGCACACGTGACCCACTGCGCATGCGCCGGCATCCGGAAGTGCCCGGGACACACATGGTCCGTTGCCATGACAACCAGAGGATACTTCACGCGCTAATAGCCAAACTATGGGCTCAGGATAAAGCTATTTAGATATGGCTACAGCGCGGTGGTGGAACTACAGGTTTCAGCATGCCATGGAGGCCTCTGGTCGTGTGCTATACGTGTCAGAGGCTGACGGGGCATGCTGGGAGTTGCAGTTCCCCAGCCGCCGGAGCGCCTTAGCACGATGCCGGGCCTTACCGCCTCTCTGCTCTGGGACGCGTTCCTCATCGCCTGGTAGGATAACTCCATGCTCAGAGCCCGGAGTAAGGTCTGCGGCGACACCAAACGTGAAAATAAGCCAACCCATAGAGAGAGGGAGGGCCGTGCCGGTGAGTGACCGGCGTGCGGACCAATAGCAGTTGCGTATTGGCGACAGTGGTCACAAACTGACCAATCGGAGAGCAGATCTGGGAACTGGCATCCGCTGAGAGGGAATTAACCTGTTCTTTACTGGAGCTTTTCATGTCGCGCTGTTCCCTATTCCTGATGCTGCTAAATGATGTACAGTATTAATGAGGCAGCCCATTAATATAATAAAATATAAAGTAATGCAGAACCTTAATGCATGCAGTTAATTTGCAAACCAAAACACTTCCTTTATTTTTATCTACATATTAATAGCAGGAGTGACATATTTCTATGGGGCTGTTGTCTGAGCAGGGCATCATATACCAAATTAAAGCTCTTTGTCCGTAGATTGGCAGAATTATATTGGTGTTGTGATTGGTTGCTCTGTTTTGGAGTTAGGTGGCAAAAACGTCCACTAGCCATTTACAATGCATCACCATTGTGCTCTGGAAAATGTGACAATTAAATCTCCCTGTGCACCTGCTGTGTGACCTAGGGCATGTGACCTGCTGGGTGGTCTGGAAACTGTGACAGTTATTTGCAGCCACCCACTAAGCAGGGATTTTTCCAAATTAGACTCCTAAGGGGGTGAAAAGTGGTAAAATGTTCCACCCAGCAATTCTTTGCCCTGTTGAAACTGGGCACATCAGGTGATTGTTATTATTATTAACAAATTAATTTAATACAATAGATTTCTGTGTAGCACATACACTAGGGGGCCTATTTATCAGGAAATGCTGTCTCGCTGCCCTGAAAGTTACCATTCCTAATAGTATTTTTTCTGGCTATTTAACACATGGACGTCGCCAGGGCGGGGCAGCAATAAGAGCCTGTGCCGGCAATTTTGGACCCAGCTGCTTCATCTACACTTGCATGGCCATCCGGGTCGCTGCGCACTCTGAAGTTATGAGATGGACATTGCCATCTGCTCCAGCACATCAAGGAGAGACTGTAACATCCATAGAGATTAGGCAGAATGATGCAGTCTTCAGTTAGTGTTATCCTACGCAGAGAAGCCATACGTACCATGTCCCTCTCCGGGAGGGGACAGTCAGTCAGAACAGCGAGTGGGTGAATCGGGGGGCGTGACGCGGGAAAGGGGGCAGTCTGGAAGCTGTGGTGAGGTATAGGAAGATGTGCGGGGATTACCAGCGCAGCCTCCTCTGCCATGCATTACAATGCTGAGATTATCGGCACATTGTACAGTGGGAGGCGTGGCTACCATGATGATGTCAACTGCTACTTAAGCAGAAACTTTTGTTTCTGTGTGATAGATAGATAGATAGATAGATAGATAGATAGATAGATAGATAGATAGATAGATACTGTAGGATGGATAGATAGATAGATAGATAGATAGATAGATAGATAGATAGATAGATAGATAGATAGATAGATAGATAGATAGATACTGTAAGATGTATAGATATAGATAGATAGATAGATAGATAGATAGATAGATAGATAGATAGATAGATAGATAGATACTGTAAGATGGATAGATAGATAGATAGATAGTGTAGGATGGATAGATAGATAGATAGATAGATAGATAGATAGATAGATAGATAGATAGATAGATAGATAGATAGATAGATAGATAGATAGATACTGTAGGATGGATAGATAGATAGATAGATAGATAGATAGATAGATAGATAGATAGATACTGTAGGATAGATAGATAGATAGATAGATAGATAGATGATAGATAGATAGATAGATAGATAGATAGATACTGTAAGATGTATAGATATAGATAGATAGATAGATAGATAGATACTGTAAGATGGATAGATAGATAGATAGATAGTGTAGGATGGATAGATAGATAGATAGATAGATAGATAGATAGATAGATAGATAGATAGATACTGTAGGATAGATAGATAGATAGATAGATAGATAGATAGATAGATAGATAGATAGATAGATAGATACTGTAAGATGTATAGATATAGATAGATAGATAGATAGATAGATAGATAGATAGATAGATAGATAGATAGATACTGTAAGATGGATAGATAGATAGATAGATAGATAGATAGATAGATAGTGTAGGATGGATAGATAGATAGATAGATAGATAGATAGATAGATAGATAGATAGATAGATAGATAGATAGATAGATACTGTAGGATGGATAGATAGATAGATAGATACTGTAGGATAGATAGATAAATAGATAGATAGATAGATAGATAGATAGATACTGTAAGATGTATAGATAGATAGATAGATAGATAGATAGATAGATAGATAGATAGATAGATAGATAGATAGGGGATGCCGTCAAGATGCTGCCGGCCGGAATCCCGGCGGTCGAAATACCGACGCCGGAATCCCGACCGCCACAATCCCGACATATTCTCCCTCCGTGGGTGTCCACGACACCCATAGAGGGAGAACATAATAGTGTGCCGAGCGTAGCGAGGCACCGTGCCCGCAGCGTGGCGAGCAAAGCGAGCCCGCAAGGGGCTGCGTTCCGCTCGCCACCCCTGTCGGGATTGTGTGGTCGGGATTCCGGCGTCGGTATTTCGACCGCCGGGATTCCGGCCGGCGGCATTTAGTACTGATCCCGATAGATAGATAGATATTGTAGGATGGATAGCTAGATACTGTAGGATGGATAGATAGATAGATAGATAGATAGATAGATAGATAGATAGATAGATAGATAGATAGATAGATAGATAGATAGATAGATAGATAGAATAGCTTCTTACAAAGCTTTTCTGGTTCCTTCCTATATCTATCAGCTAAGGAAAATTAATATACAAGGAACATTTTGCTTAGTGGCTCAGAGATTATTTTTTTGTATGATCTTTGACTCTACAGCATAATATCAGATATTCCATGTGTAACATGTGTAACATAACACATCTCGGTGAGGATTCTGTGCCGTCCGCTGTCTCTCATACATATAGCTATACCATAAGATTACACAGAGATCAGCGAGGTCGCAGCCGGGTTCTTATCCTGCGCAGTAACAGATCAGATCTCACATATGCACATAGATATAAATCAGATTACAGCCCCCTCCTACACTCAGCACAGACTCTGCCAGTTTAAGTACTCTACACTTGGAAGTTAAACCCCTTCTTAGCTAAACCATAGTAAATAACTTGTTTATAAAGTCAGAGAGCTTTTTAAATACTGGCATATGGTAGCTCTGAGTTTATTAAAGATTATTTTCCTCTGGCCGTAAGGAATAAACTAACATTAAAGTGGAGAGAGAGAGCTCACAATTAATCTTTAAAATGTTTTAAGCAAAACTAAGGCCCTTTCTATCTGTGACAGCGACAAGCCGCCCATCTGTACCACTAATGCGCCGTTCATCTCGTGCTTGCCCCTGCCTGGACTTAGACGTCAGCCGGCATGGACGCTGAATATTCTGCAGATGTACAACTTAACATTTCAAGATCATTTTGTTTTGTATAATAATAATAGTAAACGTATAATTTGCAGTTACTCACTGGTATAATAATGAAAAGTGTTCGTACAGTAGAATTATGTTCTCAAAAATATTCAGGTGGATGTTTTTTTTTAGATATCTCATATCGGACTGTTGTACTACAAAAAATATTCCTTGCATTCATCTTTCCAGACTTAGGGGGGTATCCAATTAGCCGCGATATCGCGATTTCACCATAAATTATCGCAAATGCAATAATTCGGTATCCAATTGAAGGGTTAAACATGCTATATGAATTGTTATGTGTTTGAATAAACACGTACGCACTCTCTACAAGATGCCTTTGTCTGTTCATATAATATAAGGCTTGTGTGTGTCTTATCTTCAAGGACAATTACATACCAGATCAAAACTGTTACGTCTGTGTGTTACTAAAATATCCTGCATGTAATGTCGTATGCTACTTCTATTTATCCAATCATATGCTTGCACATATTGTATACACCCATGTTTCTTTTCTATATAGTACGCTGTAATTTATTAAATAAACAGAGTAATTCTTAACCATTGACTCGTGTGTTTCATGTTACGTTAAGATTTGCTCTGAACTGGTACCAGAGGTGGTTACATCGAGGAGGCACACAAAGGGGTTAAATTCCCTTCAGCTGGGGGCTAGGTCCGGGATCTAGGTGATCGTCCCCTGCCCGGTAAGATAGAGAATTTTATTGTCTGTCTTTTCCGTTCAGGGATTGCGATTACTACTAGATATGAACTCATTCCGTGTTCCGGGAACACGTGACCAAAAATACAATCCAAGTCTGGGACTTGGCAGAAAAGAAACTTGTTTTCTTAAAGGCGCCGGGCGCCACATACAGGTATCAGGGATACCAGGACCAAGGGTTCACGAAATCTTTAAAAGGCACAGGTATCAGGGATACCAGGACCAGGGGTCCACGAAATCTTTAAAAGGCACAGGTATCTGGGATACCATAAGATGGACGAGAAGTCCAAATAACAACGCCTCCTCGATTTGATCACCTAAATGTTTGTATGTTTGTCTTATAAGTACTTATATTGTAATTTTTTCTATTAAGGACACTCAGTGAACGGGTGGTAAGTGCACGGGCGCTGAGTCTCAGAGGGCATTGTTGTTTACAGTGATTTTAAGTACATTTGAAAGTTGATTTGTAACAAAATAACATTGTCCACGATTGCAGAGATATTAATTGTACGGGTAGTAAGTGTACGTACATTTGGTATCACAAGTTGTGCTGTTATTCCTTATCTTTTGTACTCACCCTCCTCCCTCATGTGCTTACCCTTTTCTTACTTTAATAATCTTCAGCTGCACCAAATCCAGCAGCTTTCTGCCACCTGATACTTATTCCAGTGTCATCTGCTGATGTAGCTATGTTTATTTACCCTGTACTTGTCCTATATTGTAGCCAACTGTAAGTTGCTGTTTTCCTAGTTGATTATTTGCTTATGTACTCTGTAATTGGGCGCTGCGGAACCCTTGTGGCGCCATATAATAATAATAATAATAATAATAATCTTCTCTGTTCTGTCTCTGGTAGTTTATGTAGGAATGTGTAATCCCACATGTTACCAATGATTTATGATCAGATCAGCCGAATGCATACATAGACTTGTTCCCCTTCCCTGTTATTTGTGAATTCTTTTAGAAATATATTGCGTGGGTGGGCAAGTATGGTGTACACGCATTATATGACACTGTGTTTGGAACAATCTATGTTTTGGTTTTTTTATGATAAAGATTGTTATTAATTCAGTTTAGACACGTTAGTTACTTGTTGATAATATGGGATCAGATCAGAGTAAAGAGACTGAATGCCCCCCTCCCCTCCCGGGGGAGACCTGCAAGAAATGTGCTGCTCTTCTGTCCCAGCAGCAGCAGTAGCTTGCAAACAGAAACCTAGTGAGAATGTGACTGAATTCTGGAAGTGATTTAAAAAGTGTTGGTCAGAGGAGGCAGGTCTCACCCTAGTTAATACCACAACTTACTCATTTCTACATTTATAAACAACTTGTTGCCAACAGTGTCATTAACTGTAAAACAGAGTGTTTCCAGTTGGATTTCTGATCATTTTAAAGATTTTGAAAAACATTTATATGAGAAAGAAAACAGCAGGTTGTTTTGAAATGAGGAAATCTGTCAGTACAGGAACCCTCACCGCCAGCGGGACACCCCACAGAATAGGGGGCCCCCTGCACCTCCGAGCAGATGACATACATCCTGCTTTAATTGCGGCAAGGATGGACATTGGGCTAGGGACTGTCCTTAACCCTTAGCATACTTAAACAACCACTGCTGCCTGAACCTGCCCACACTAACAATACTCCCAGAGACGCCCCAAGGTTCCAAATTGACTGACAGGGACAGCCCCGCTGACGGGGCCCGGAGGAGAGTGTCCCGACTTTCATGCAGCTCACTGGTCACTGGAAGGACAGTGAAGCCACCACCAGTGTCCTGTGTAGGGACCAGTACCATGAATCCTTAAAAAAGTCCGCTCCTTCAATAGGAATCAATGGGATACCCACAAAAGCTTATTCCACTGTACCTATCCCTATTGACACACCACCTGAGTTAGAGACTGTAAACCCCCAGGTATGGTCAGAGGGGCCCTATGACACTGGCCTAATATCTTGTACCCCCTACAAGGCCACACTGAAACCTGATGTACACCCCTTTACCAGAAACAATATTCATTGTCTAAAAGAAAAAATAGAAGGTCTTAGACCTATGGTACAGCAATTTTTAGAGCAAGGCATTCTTAGACATGTAGTATCCCCATACTGCACACCAGTTAACCCTGTAGCAAAAGTAGATGGGACTATAAGGTTTGTGCAAGATCTTAGAGCAATTAATCAGCTAATTGTTCCCATTGCACCAATTGTACCCGATGTAAACTCACTCCTCTCAGCCATCCCTGTAGATGCTGCATTTTTTTCAGTGATTAATTTAAAAAAATGCATTTTTCAGCATACCAGTGGACCCCCCAGACACAGTTACTTTTTGCTTTTTCTTTTGAGGGCAAGCAGTTAACATGGTGCAGATTACCACAGGTATGTTTATTCACCTGTTGTGTATAGCATTGTACTCCAAGCCACATTGGCTCCCTGGCACCCCCCCTATGGTTCTGTCCTGCTACAGTATGCAGATGATCTGCTTCTCTGTAGTCAAACTGTTAAACTGGCTCTGTGAATGTGGACACAAAGTGTCAAAAGCAAAAATGCAATGGTGTAAAAAGCATGTTGATTATCTGGGTTTTGTACTCACAGAGGGAGAAAGGAAAATCAGTCCACAACGCATTCAGTCTGTATTGGGCCTGGTCACCCCAACTACTCAGAAGGAAATGTTATCCTTTCTGGGCATGATTAATTATTGCAGACAGTGGATATCTGATTGTTCCTAATATGACAATATCTTGAGACAAGCTACTCTCAATAACAAACCTAAACAGATTCAATGGTCACAAGAAATGTTAACTGCATATGAAAGTCTAAAATGTATGTTGGTAAAAAGTTCGGCACTGAGCCTCCCAAACTGTACTGCCGTTTCATTTATATGCAAGGGACAACTGTAAACCATGGCGGGGGTACTAACTCACATGGAGGCAAACTGCGCCCTGTGGTATTCCTGTGTCGGTCCAAGGTATGCCTGCCTGCCTCAGAGCACTGGCAGCTTGTGCAATGGTGGCTGAGATGGCAACTACACTCACCTTAGGTCACACAACAATTCTACACACAACACATGATGCAGTAGCAATACTTAACGGCTTGCATACACAGCATATGTCAGCCCAACGCCTTAGTGGGTATGCAGTCCTATTGCAAAGCAACCCATCCCTCATCATCAAATATGCAAACACGTCATCAGGCCCAGCACCCATTCTTAATGCACTCCTAGGACAAAAGGGTCCCCAAGATGACATACCTGACGACCATGACTGCTCAGCATCAATAGAATCAGAGACCTCCCCGAGATTAGACATGTCCCCTGTGCCAATACCCGGTTCAGACAATGTCTTTGTTGATGGCTCCTGTAGCAGACCAAATGACTCCACATACCAAGCAGGTTATGCCGTTGTGCGCCTGCCCAATGACATTCTTGAAGCAAAGCCCATACCTTACCAATCGGCACAGGCTGCAGAGCTCATAGCCCTTACCAGAGCCTGCCAAATGTACCAAAACAAACCTCCTCCATGCCACCACACAGCCCTGACATTGCAATTTTGCACTGTAGGGCCCATACTGGTGGCAGGGACAACATATCAGAAGGAAATGCCCTTGCTGACAGAACTGCCAAAGAAGCAGCTCTACAACCCATTGCCCAGTCCCATATGACTGTCATGACCCCCCCTGCCATTAATGATCAATATCTTATCACGGAACTACAGGCCACAGCCTCCAACAAGGATTTGGATGACTGGATATATCCTGTATTGCAGAAAAATCCCAAATTAGGATTAATCTGCAAAGAGGGGAAACCTTGTATACCCCAAACAAGTGCCCCTTTGTTCATTGCTCACTACCATGGGGTAGGACAAACTAAGGAAGGCCACAGGAGGTACCTTCCACAAATGGAAACAGGTCCTTCCCATTATCTTAGCAGAAATCAGAATGACCCCACAAAAGACCCTAGGTTATTCACCCTTTGAAATACTTATGGGTAGGCCCTTCCCTACACCTTGGGCTAAGAAACCATTAATAGTACAGGAAGGTGATTTAGAACTTATAAAGGAAGAATATGTTAGGTCCCTTATAACGAAACTAGATGAAATTGAACACAAAATTGTTTGTAAAAATCCTTTTAATCCACAGGAACCGACACATCCTTTTCAGGTCGGAGACAAAGTCGTTGTGAAAGTGCTCCCGAGGAATAAAGGTCCAGGAGATTTCACCTATGGTCCAGAGACGGAAGTCGTGGCAGTAACCAGAACGGCTGTACTTACTGAAGAGGGGCCCACGTGGATACACGCATCCCGAGTGAAGAAGATACCCAGCCCATATCACGAAGCAAGTCCAGGAGATTCCAGCGAGGTACTAACCGGGGCAGACAGCCCTGACCTCCAACATGGAGAAGCAGGTGATGCAGAAGAAGAAGAAGACGTCTATCTATGGCCAGGGGACTATGCCGATAGCCCTCATGGTCCTCATTTACCAAGTGTGACAAGAACACTGGGATAGTGTTTGAGGGCAGGTATATTTGTCCCAGGTTCTTGTATCACTGACCTGGTTTGGGAGTGTTGTGGACTCGGGGCTTCTTCCGATGACCGGGAAGAGGAACCGCCACTGGGTCGTAGTAGAGATGGCCGGATGTAGGTCTTCCTCATGCAGAACTAAGACGGCAGGCGGGAGGCCCAGAGGAATTCTTGTAGGTCTCCTGTAAGACAAGACTTGTAGAAATAATGAAGGTTGGGGTACTGAGATATTGGAGACACTGTGGTATTGAAGGCACTGAGGTACTGGGAGTACAGGGAGTGCTGGGAGACCCTTGGAGGCACGGAGGTGTTTGGAGGCACGGAGGTGCTTGGAGGCACGGAGGTGTTTGGAGACACCGAGGTGTTTGGAGGGACGAGGTGCTTGGAGGCACGAGGTGCTTGGAGACACGGAGGTAACTGGAGGCACGGAGGTGCTTTGAGGCGCGGAGGTGCTTGGAGGCACGGGGTGCTTGGAGGCACGAGGTGCTTGGAGGCACGGAGGTGCTTGGAGGCACGGAGGTAACTGGAGGCACGGAGGTAACTGGAGGCACGGAGGTAACTGGAGGCACGGAGGTGCTTGAGGCGCGGAGGTGCTTGGAGGCACGAGGTGCTTGGAGGCACGAGGTGCTTGGAGGCACGGAGGTGCTTGGAGGCACGGAGGTGCTTGGAGGCACGAGGTGCTTGGAGACACGGAGGTAACTGGAGGCACGGAGGTGCTTGTAGGCACAGGATGCTTGGAAGCACAGGTTGCTTGTAGGCACAGGATGCTTGGAAGCACAGGTTGCTTGTAGGCACAGGATGCTTGGAAGCACAGGATGCTTGCAGGGACAGGATGCTTGGAAGCACAGGATGCTTGCAGGGACAGGATGCTTGGAAGCACAGGATGCTTGCAGGGACAGGATGCTTGGAAGCACAGGATGCTTGCAGGGACAGGATGCTTGGAAGCACAGGATGCTTGCAGGGACGAGGGAGCTCTGGATCATAGCTTCCACAGGAGAAACGAAGATACTCAGGCATCGGATCTCTGCCTGGTATCTGATTTTAAATTCCCCGCCCTAGCCTGATTGGCGGAGCAGGCAGGTGACGTCAGACCTGCTCCGCCTCCTTGCCCTTGCTTGTGATGGCGGCGCCCTTGCTTCCGGGAAGCCGCCGGAGAGCAGCGCCGACCCGCCGCTGAAGCCGGAGACTGACAGGGGAAGAGAGGCGCCAGGCAGACCAGGCCACCCGCAGGGACAAGCGCGGTCGCCGCTGCCCGAGGTTCGTGACAGTACCCCCTCCTCCAGGAGTGGCCCCTGGACACTTCCCGGGCTTAGTCGGATGTCTGGAGTGGAAGATCCGAATCAGACGAGGAGCCGTTACTTCAGTAGCCCCAATCCAACTTCTCTCCTCAGGTCCATAACCCTTCCAGTCCACCAAGTACTGTAATTTTTTATGAAGATAACGAGAGTCCAGAATAGCTTTGATTTCAAACTCCGCTCCAGCTTCTGCCACTACGGACGTTGGCCTTGGGAGTGCTGAGTGGAATCGATTCAGTATGAGGGGACGGAGTAGAGAAACATGGAAGGCGTTAGGTATGCGAAGATGGGCAGGCAAACCCAGTTTACAGACCACAGGATTTAAGACTTGTAGCACAGGGTAAGGACCGATGAACCTTGGAGCGAATTTCATGGTGGGCACCTTCAACCGGAGATTCCGTGTGGACAGCCATACCCTGTCCCCAACTTTATATTGAGGTGCGGCTTGCCGTTTCTTATCTGCAAAGAACTTGTACCGAACAGAAACCTGCTTAAGATTAGCATGAACCTTTCTCCAAATTTGTCCAAAGTGTCGTAGAGTGGACGCTACAGCAGGAACCTCTATTATCGGAAGGCTTGGAAATTCCGGAACACGGGGATGGAACCCGTAGTTGACGAAAAATGGTGATTCCCCAGTGGAAGAATGAAACAAATGGTTATGGGCAAACTCCGCCCAAGGCAACAACTCCACCCAGTTGTCCTGTGAAGGAGAGAGATACAACCGAAGAAAAGTCTCTAGATCTTGATTGACTCGTTCCGTTTGTCCATTTGTTTGGGGATGATAAGCCGACGAAAACTTAAGTTTAATGTGTAGAGTTGAACAAAGGGCTTTCCAAAACCTGGCGGTGAACTGTACTCCACGGTCAGAAACAATCTCTTGTGGCAACCCATGCAAACGAAAATGTTCTCGGATAAACAATAGAGCCAGTTTCGGTGCTGTCGGAAGACCAGTCAAGGGCACAAAGTGTGCCATCTTCGAAAAACGGTCAACGATAACCCAAACGGTGTTGCAACCCTTGGAACAGGGCAAGTCAGTGATGAAGTCCATGGAAATGTGAGTCCAGGGTCTCACAGGGATAGGCAGAGGACGAAGTAACCCTGCAGGAGGCAGACGAGGAGATTTATGTTGTGTACATTGGGGACATGAATTAACGCAATCTTGTACATCCTTCCTCATGGTGTTCCACCAGTAAGACCTTTGCAGAAACTTGTACATCTTCTGAGCGCCGGGATGACCGGAAAACTTGGAGTTATGGACCCACCGTAGTATTCCTGGGCGGAATCTAGCTGGTACGGACATTCTTCCAGGAGGAGGAGCTGGAGTAGTTAAAGCAGCAGAGACAGAAACTGGATTCAGAATTAAACCCCGCTCCGGAGGTTCATCCTCGTCTGTGGGAACCTGTGAACGGGAAAGCGCATCTGCTTTAATATTGAGAGTCCCGGCACGGTACTTGATAATGAACGAGAATCGGGAAAAGAAAAGTGCCCATCTCGCCTGGCGAGGATTCAAACATTGTGCGGATTTGATGTACAGTAAATTCTTGTGATCCGTGTAGATGGTAAACACATGTTTAGCCCCTTCTAGAAGATATCTCCATTCTTCCAAGGCAGATTTGATTGCCAAGAGTTCCTGGTCTCCAATAGAGTAATTTCGTTCGGCTGGAGAGAATTTACGAGAGTGGAAGCCACACGGATGTAATTTCTTATCAGAGGAATGCTGGGAGAGGACAGCCCCCACCCCGACTGAAGATGCATCAACTTCTAAGAAGAAGGGTTCCTCGAAATTTGGTTGTTGGAGAACTGGAGCCGTCGTGAAAGCTAACTTTAAGCGAGAAAAAGCTACAATGGCTTCCGGAGGCCACAAACTAGGATTAGAACCCTTTCTCGTCAGGGCAGTAATGGGTGCAACAATGGTGGAGAAACCTTTAATGAATTTCCTGTAGTAGTTCGCAAAGCCCAGGAACCTTTGTATTGCTTTCAGGGAAAGAGGCTGAGTCCAATCACGAATGGCCGACAACTTTTCCGGATCCATGCGAAGCTCCGTCCCCGAGATGACATAACCGAGGAACGGAATAGATGTTACTTCAAAGGTACATTTGGAAAGCTTGGCGTAGAGATGATTCTCTTGTAAACGGTGTAGCACCTCTTTGACTTGAGTCCTGTGTTCGACAAGATTCTTGGAAAAAATCAGTATGTCGTCCAGATATACCACAACGCTCTGATACAGCATATCACGAAAGATTTCGTTGACGAATCCCTGGAAAACCGCGGGAGCATTACTAAGACCAAACGGCATCACCAAGTATTCGTAATGCCCATCTCGGGTATTAAAGGCAGTCTTCCATTCATCCCCCTCTCGGATGCGTATAAGATTATAAGCTCCTCTCAAGTCGAGTTTTGAAAAAATGCGGGCACCACGAACCCTATCAAATAACTCTGTGATTAGTGGCAAGGGGTATTTATTCTTAATAGTAATGTCGTTTAGGCCGCGGTAGTCGATGCATGGTCTCAACCCCCCGTCCTTTTTCTTCACGAAAAAGAAGCCTGCACCAGCAGGGGAGGAAGAGGGGCGAATGAATCCCTTGAGCATATTGGACTTAATATACTCCGACATGGCTTGAGTCTCGGGAAGAGACAGAGGATATGTGCGACCACGAGGTGGCGTCTTCCCTGGGACAAGGTCAATAGGGCAGTCCCAAGGCCTGTGAGGTGGTAACAGGTCAGCAGCTTGTTCCGAAAATACGTCCTTGTACCCTTGATATGCCTCCGGAATGTGCTCTTCATCCGTTTTGGAGGTAACACGGAGCGGACAAACAGGAGTAAGACAATTAGTGTGACAAAAGGAACTCCAGGACAGAATTTGTGACGACTTCCAATCGATGTGGGGGTTATGACTTTTCAGCCAAGGCATTCCAAGAACCAGATCATGGGGCATTTCTGGGATTACCAAGAGTTCCAAATCTTCCTGATGTAGAGCCCCGACCCGCAGCTTAACTGGCCCCGTGCGCCACATTATGAGACCTTTGGAAATTCTAGTCCCGTTGATAGCCGTCAGTGAAATTGGCCGCTCGATAGGCCGTAACTTTAAACCCAAACTTTGGGCACAGAAGGAAGAAACGAAGTTCCCTGCAGCTCCGGAATCCAATAGGGCTTCACAAGACCTGGAGACTGAATTGGAGACTAGAGTTACTGGAAGCAAGCAGTCCGAAGTTGGAGAAGCTTTTGTCGTAACTCCCAGCTTGACTCCTCCGGAACAAGCTAGGTCTGCCCGTTTCCCGGACGGACTTTACAAGATTTAAGAAAATGATCTGCGGCTCCACAGTAAAGGCAGAGTTTACCCTCACGACGACGCTGTCGTTCTTCCGGAGACAGTCGGGAGCGGTTAATTTGCATGGGCTCATCTGAGCTAGGTGAGGCCACCGGCCTAGGAGTAGGATTCCGGAACCTGGAACGATCCGAACGGTTACGTTCTCTTCCACGCTCCTGCATCCGAAGATCCACCTTGACGCAAAGGGAAATCAAATCTTCTAATGGATCCGGCAGATCTCTAGTAACCAGCTCGTCTTTCAGCCGGTCGGAAAGACCGTTCCAGAAGGCAGCTCTCAGGGCATCATTATTCCAGCGTAGTTCGGAAGCAATGGTCTGGAAATGAACCACGTACTGGCCCACGGAACGGGCGCCCTGCCGAACACGGAGCAAATCGGAAGAAGCAGTGGTCATTCTGCCGGGCTCGTCGAAAATCCTTCGAAAGGACGAGATGAAGTTGGTGTAGTTGGAAACCATGGGATCAGATCGTTCCCATAATGGAGACACCCAATCCAAAGCAGAACCTTCCAACAGAGAAATAATATATGCTACCTTGGACCGGTCTGTAGGAAAGTTGTGTGCAAGTAGCTCGAAATGTACCTCGCACTGGTTCAAGAAACCACGACAATTTTTGGGATTCCCATTATAGCGGGACGGAGTAGGCAACTGAAGGCGTGGAGTGACACCGGCCGATGGTTGAACATTGCTGGCAACGGCAACTGGTGCGACTGCTGGAACAGGAGCCGGAATTACTGAGGCCAGAGACGCCTGAATCTGATCCAGACGCCCGGACAACTGCTGGAGGTACTGCATCACCTGACCTTGTGCTGCTTCCTGACTTTGCACTCGAGAAGCCAGGTTCTGGATGGCACTAGAGTCCGTGTTCCGATCCCCCGAGTCCATGAGGCCTGAGTATACTATCACTGACCTGGTTTGGGAGTGTTGTGGACTCGGGGCTTCTTCCGATGACCGGGAAGAGGAACCGCCACTGGGTCGTAGTAGAGATGGCCGGATGTAGGTCTTCCTCATGCAGAACTAAGACGGCAGGCGGGAGGCCCAGAGGAATTCTTGTAGGTCTCCTGTAAGACAAGACTTGTAGAAATAATGAAGGTTGGGGTACTGAGATATTGGAGACACTGTGGTATTGAAGGCACTGAGGTACTGGGAGTACAGGGAGTGCTGGGAGACCCTTGGAGGCACGGAGGTGTTTGGAGGCACGGAGGTGCTTGGAGGCACGGAGGTGTTTGGAGACACCGAGGTGTTTGGAGGGACGAGGTGCTTGGAGGCACGAGGTGCTTGGAGACACGGAGGTAACTGGAGGCACGGAGGTGCTTTGAGGCGCGGAGGTGCTTGGAGGCACGGGGTGCTTGGAGGCACGAGGTGCTTGGAGGCACGGAGGTGCTTGGAGGCACGGAGGTAACTGGAGGCACGGAGGTAACTGGAGGCACGGAGGTAACTGGAGGCACGGAGGTGCTTGAGGCGCGGAGGTGCTTGGAGGCACGAGGTGCTTGGAGGCACGAGGTGCTTGGAGGCACGGAGGTGCTTGGAGGCACGGAGGTGCTTGGAGGCACGAGGTGCTTGGAGACACGGAGGTAACTGGAGGCACGGAGGTGCTTGTAGGCACAGGATGCTTGGAAGCACAGGTTGCTTGTAGGCACAGGATGCTTGGAAGCACAGGTTGCTTGTAGGCACAGGATGCTTGGAAGCACAGGATGCTTGCAGGGACAGGATGCTTGGAAGCACAGGATGCTTGCAGGGACAGGATGCTTGGAAGCACAGGATGCTTGCAGGGACAGGATGCTTGGAAGCACAGGATGCTTGCAGGGACAGGATGCTTGGAAGCACAGGATGCTTGCAGGGACGAGGGAGCTCTGGATCATAGCTTCCACAGGAGAAACGAAGATACTCAGGCATCGGATCTCTGCCTGGTATCTGATTTTAAATTCCCCGCCCTAGCCTGATTGGCGGAGCAGGCAGGTGACGTCAGACCTGCTCCGCCTCCTTGCCCTTGCTTGTGATGGCGGCGCCCTTGCTTCCGGGAAGCCGCCGGAGAGCAGCGCCGACCCGCCGCTGAAGCCGGAGACTGACAGGGGAAGAGAGGCGCCGGGCAGACCAGGCCACCCGCAGGGACAAGCGCGGTCGCCGCTGCCCGAGGTTCGTGACATCTTGTCTTACATGTTTTAGAAAATGTTAACTTCTAGGAAAAATGCTTTTTGTTTTGTCTGAACCTTTTCAGTTTGCTGTAAAAGCTGGGTAAAGGCTCTGAGAGAGAGATAAGGCGAGTTCTAGACATTGGGCCCAGTTCGGGTCTTTGGCCTCACAGAGGGCTAATCAGGGTTTCAGCTGTGTAAGAGTGTTATAGTGCTTCTAACCTGATTAGTATGGGCAGACTGCCTGGGAAGGCTGCAGGATCTGTGTGTGAGAGACACGTTTTCTGATGCAAGTAAGCTATACAGTATGTACTGAAGAACTCTGTGTTTTGTTTAGTGACAGTTAGGAATATCTTATGTTTAGTTAGTGCCGGACAGGCAAGGTATTTTTATTTTGGGGTTTGTTTTATTTTCTGTTTCAATAAAACTGGCCGGGGTCAGTTGTACCAGAAACTGGACTTGTGTTGTTCCTCAGCTGCTGCGTGCGGCCATATTCCCCAGGAAAAGGCGCCTTGCACCCCTACAGTGTTACAACTTGGTGGAGAATGCGAGCACACCGTTCTGCGCATAAGTGAAAGCAGCAGCTTTGTGAGGCCTGCAGAAAACGGTGGTTTATGCAGATACAGCCCAGTGTGAAGTTACTGAGACTCACCCCTGAGGGTTTGATATATGTCCTGGGTGAAAGCAGCTACAAAGCCGCCTGAAAAATCTGTCGACATGGAGGATCTGCTTAAAGCCTTGCTGCAAGCTACAGCGGCTCAGCAGGAGGCCAACCGACAGCAGCAGGTGGCAATGGAGGAAAATAGGAGACAACAGCAGGTGGCAATGGAGGAAAATTGGAGACTACAGCAGGAGGCCAACAGACAGCAGCAGGTGGCAATGGAGGAAAATAAGAGACAACAGCAGGCAGTTGTTGATGAACTTTACAGGCAACAGCGTCAGGATAGAGAGGCCTTAGCAGAAGTGGTGCAGAGACTTGCAGCTCGGGTTGGAGATGTGGCCGTCAGTGCTCCAACCAGCTCTAGTTCTATACGGGCCAGTCACTTCCTGCAGAAAATGACAGAGGCTGATGATGTGGAGGCCTATCTGACCACGTTTGAAAGGACTGCCGAGCGTGAGAACTGGCCGAAAGCACAGTGGGCCAGTCTGCTGGCACCTTTCCTGTCAGGTGAGCCCCAAAAAGCTTACTTTGATTTAAGCCCTGCTGAGGCTCGGGACTATGATAAACTAAAGACTGAGATCCTGACCCGCCTGGGAGTCACGCTGTCAGTACGAGCACAACGGGTGCACCGTTGGCTGTACGCCATGGAGAAGCCTCCGCGCTCCCAGATGCACGACCTTATTCAGCTAACAAAAAAATGGCTACAGCCAGAGACATTAACTGGTCCCCAGATGGTGGAAAGAGTCGTCATGGACCGCTACTTGAGATCTTTGCCCATGGTCCTGCGCAAGTGGGTGAGCCATGGAAACCCGGGTACTGCTGACCAATTAGTGGACATGGTAGAGAGGTATTTGGCAGCAGAGGAACTACTGATGACCACCCAGCAACCCATAGATCCTCGACAGCGCCCTTCAGTAAAGACTGGTAAGACTGTTCCGTGGGAAAACGTTGCTGGGCGGTTAAGAGAACGCAAGGCTGGAGAGACTGTAAACACTGGCCCTGGAAACAGGCCAATGGGGCTAGAACGGTCTATGCTGCCCAAACGGGTTGATAATCGTGTGATTAAATGTTTTAGGTGTGGTATGCCAGGTCATGTTATTGCCAATTGCCCAGTCTCGCAAGAACCCATGCAATGTGATGCTGCCTTTGAATGTCGCAGAATGTCTTTCTTTGCTAGGTTAGCCTGTACTGTGGTACCTTCACCTGAGCTGGAAAAACAAATGTGTGATGTGTTCTTAGAGGGTAACCGGGTAGAGGCCTTGCTAGATTCAGGAAGTTTAGTTACCCTCGTGAAAGCTGGGTTAGTGAACCCCTTAAAGGTCCAGCAAATACCTATTGGGGTAACTTGCATACATGGGGATACCCAACATTATGCCACTGCTGAGGTGAATATAGAAACTTGTTGTGGGTCAGCAATAGTTAAAGTGGGACTGGTCCCTACCTTGGTGCATGAGGCCATAATAGGGAGGGATTTTCCTCATTTTTGGAAACTGTGGGAATCACGGTTATCTACAGATGTGAGAAGTAAAAAGCCAGTTGATAATACCGGTGATTTTATGGATGTACGTGGGTCTTCGGAACTTTCTGGCCCTTTGCCTTTTGCTAGTTTGGCTGGGGAAGTGACAGATGGGGAGTCCAGTGAGGACCCTCTTGCTGGGAACAGAGACATAGTAGTTAGTACTGAAAGCGTGCCTGACCTGGAGGTAAAGAAGGATCTGTTTGCGTCTGAACAGTTAAAGGATCCTACCTTAATAAAGGCTAGAGAGAATGTTAAGATTGTTAATGGGGAACCTGTGGTACCAGGTGACAGGGTTACGTATCCCCACATGGCCATCTGTAATGAGCTCTTGTACCACATTGTCAAAAGGGGTGAGGATGTGGTGGAACAGCTGGTAGTTCCCCAGCCTTATCGGAGAACGGTACTAGATTTAGCTCATAGTCACGTTACCGCAGGACATTTAGGGGCAGAAAAAACCACTGAAAGAGTTTTACAAAGGTTCTTTTGGCCAGGGGTTTATAAAGAAGTGTCTGAATATTGTTCTTCCTGTCCTGAATGCCAGTATCATGCCCCTAGACCCCATTTCAGGAGCCCACTAGTTCCCATGCCTATTATAGAGGTCCCGTTTGACAGAATAGCCATGGATCTCGTGGGGCCCTTGTTAAAGTCTGCTCGGGGCCATCAGTATATCCTGGTAATTATGGACTATGCCACTCGATATCCTGAGGCTGTCCCTTTACACACTATCACAACCAAGGCGATAGCTAGGGAGCTGGTGCAGGTATTTAGTAGAGTGGGAATACCAAAAGAAATTTTGACTGACCAAGGTACTCCATTTATGTCAAGGATCATGAAAGAATTGTGCAAGTTATTTAAGGTCACTCACCTCAGGACGTCCATCTACCATCCCCAAACTGACGGGTTGGTGGAAAGGTTTAATAAAACATTAAAAAGTATGTTAAAAAAGGTTGTTGAGAGAGATGGGAAAAACTGGGATTGTTTGTTGCCCTACTTGTTAATGGCCATCAGAGAAGTTCCTCAGTCCTCTACGGGGTTTTCTCCATTTGATTTGTTGTATGGTAGACACCCCAGAGGGCTGTTGGATATTGCCAAAGAGACGTGGGAAGGACAGCCCATTCCTTATAGAAGCGTTATTGAGCATGTAACACAAATGCAGGATAGGATTGCAGCCGTGGTACCTGTTGTCAGAGAGCACATGGAACAGGCCCAAAGTGCTCAACAGAGGGTCTATAACCGGAGTGCCAAGATACGGGAATTTGCTCCTGGAGATAGAGTTCTTGTTTTGGTACCCACTGTGGAAAGCAAATTCCTAGCTAAATGGCAGGGTCCATTTGAGATTAGGGAAAAAGTGAATGAGGTTAATTACAAAGTATACCAGCCGGGAAAGAGAAAACCCGAACAGATCTACCATGTTAACTTAATCAAACCCTGGAAAGATAGGTTGTCTCTGTCAGCGGAGCCTTGCCCTTCGGTGTCTTCACCCCGGTTGCTTCCCGCAGTGAAGGTGTCAGAGACATTATCAGCTGATCAGAACAATCAGGTTAAAGAATTTCTCATCCAAAATAGGGAGGTATTTTCAGAGCTGCCTGGCCGAACGACCATAATAAAACATGACATTGTCACAGAACCAGGGGTCAGGGTTCATTTAAAGCCATATAGGATTCCTGAAGCTCAGCGAGAAGCTATTTCTAAAGAAGTTAAAACCATGTTAGAACTTGGAGTCATAGAGGAGTCTAACAGTGAGTGGTCCAGTCCCATAGTGCTCATCCCGAAGCCCGACGGTAGCATACGCTTCTGTAATGACTTTCGTAAGTTAAATGAGGTGTCCAAGTTTGACGCATACCCCATGCCCCGTGTGGATGAGCTTGTAGAAAGGCTGGGAACAGCCAGGTTTCTCACCACATTGGACCTGACCAAAGGTTACTGGCAAATACCTTTATCTGATAGCGCCAAAGAAAAAACAGCCTTTTCGGTTCCGGAGGGGCTGTACCAGTATAAGATGTTACCCTTTGGGTTGCATGGGGCTCCAGCAACCTTTCAACGGGCGATGGATAAAATTTTGAGGCCCCATAGAAAATATGCAGCTGCCTATTTGGATGATGTGGTAATTCACAGTAAAGACTGGGGGTCCCATTTGGTTAAAGTACAAGCAGTACTGGACTCAATCAGAGAGGCAGGGTTAACTGCTAACCCAAAGAAGTGCTGCCTCGCAATGGAGGAGGTCAAATACTTGGGCTTCACCATAGGCAGAGGTCTGATTAGGCCCCAATTGAATAAAGTTGATGCTATTCAAAACTGGCCTCGTCCAGTGAATAAAAAACAGGTAAGGGCTTTTTTGGGAATTACTGGGTACTATAGACGGTTTATTCCCAATTTTGCGACCACAGCGGTGCCGTTGTCAGACCTTACCAAAGGGAAGCAGTCAAATGTGGTGAAATGGAACCCTGATGCAGAAAAGGCGTTCCAAGCGTTAAAAGTGGCTTTGTGTTCACAACCGGTGTTGATAACACCAGATTTTTCAAAAGAATTTGTGGTACAGACAGATGCCTCAAAGGTAGGGATAGGTGCTGTGCTGTCCCAAACCAGAGATGGGGACGAACACCCTATCATTTATTTGAGTAGGAAACTCAATGAGCATGAAAAAAGGTATGCCATTGTGGAAAAGGAGGCTTTGGCCATTAAGTGGGCACTAGATACCTTGAGATATTACCTCTTGGGTAGACAATTCAGACTAGTGACGGATCATGCCCCTTTAAAATGGATGTATGTAAATAGAGGCAAGAATGCTCGGGTAACTAGATGGTTTCTAGCGTTGCAGGATTTTAAGTTTACTGTTGAACATAGACCGGGAACACAATTGGCCAACGCAGATGCATTGTCTCGCATCTTCTGTTTGGGGGCTACAAGTGTTCCGGCCCCTAGGTCGAAACAGGGGAGGGGGATATGTGACAAGAACACTGGGATAGTGTTTGAGGGCAGGTATATTTGTCCCAGGTTCTTGTCTTACATGTTTTAGAAAATGTTAACTTCTAGGAAAAATGCTTTTTGTTTTGTCTGAACCTTTTCAGTTTGCTGTAAAAGCTGGGTAAAGGCTCTGAGAGAGAGATAAGGCGAGTTCTAGACATTGGGCCCAGTTCGGGTCTTTGGCCTCACAGAGGGCTAATCAGGGTTTCAGCTGTGTAAGAGTGTTATAGTGCTTCTAACCTGATTAGTATGGGCAGACTGCCTGGGAAGGCTGCAGGATCTGTGTGTGAGAGACACGTTTTCTGATGCAAGTAAGCTATACAGTATGTACTGAAGAACTCTGTGTTTTGTTTAGTGACAGTTAGGAATATCTTATGTTTAGTTAGTGCCGGACAGGCAAGGTATTTTTATTTTGGGGTTTGTTTTATTTTCTGTTTCAATAAAACTGGCCGGGGTCAGTTGTACCAGAAACTGGACTTGTGTTGTTCCTCAGCTGCTGCGTGCGGCCATATTCCCCAGGAAAAGGCGCCTTGCACCCCTACAGTGTTACACAAGCCACAGCTGAAGTAGACATCACACAAAAATCCGGCACCTATACATTTTGGTATAACTCCTCAAACACTGAGGTTGCCACCTACAAAATAGATTTCTGTACCATTGCTCCCTGTGTTAACAAACATTATGCCTGGAAGTGTGATCAGTATGGAACACGTAATACCCCCACTGAAGCCTATATTTGTGTTACTAGCAAATATTGGGGAAATAAATGTGCGTATTGGGGATCAGTGGGATGGAATTCTGGTCATAGTTATGGATATCAGCCCAAGGAGGCTTTCTCAAGTAAAGACAAACATGGCGAGTCCCTGCTTACCCGTCTTACCCTTTATAGACAAAACAGATGTGATAGTAAATTCATGTTAAGCATAAAACATCCCCAGTCTACTGATGCAGGCACCTATGTCCTGGGTGAATCCTTTTTTATAAATCCATCCCTTACACAATTCTTGTTGCAGGATATGTTTAACAATGAAAAGTATGCCCAGCTCAAGTCCCCTAAACCACGCCCCAACCTCTTGAAACCTCATATAGCTACCTTCAAGGATATGATAGCCATTAACAATCCCACCCTTGAAGACACCCTAGCTATTGAAACTGGTTTCTCTGACATCAATTTCTGGTTAGAATGGATGAAATATAGCGCCAATAAACATAATAAAAGTAACTGCTATGTTTGTGGCAGATCTAGGCCTCACCTAGGCACCGTGCCCCTTAATATACCCCTAGAACAAGAAAGTTGTTTTTTCAGCCTTTACAACGGCACCAAAATCAATGACAGCCAATGTGAAATGTGGAAAAAGGAATACCCCATACTCTCAAAAAACCCCAACCTTGGTAACACAATAACCATATACCCAGGTAACTACACCTGCTACAACTCCACTAGCCACTCTGGCAAGGATTTTAAAAATTTTCCTCCTGGATACTGCTCAGAAACACGTAACACCATCCTAGTTAATCAAACCAAGTCCCTAGGGGACATTTATTATATCTGTGGAGATTTAAAACTCAGAACTAGATTAAATATCCCATGGAAAGGTCAATGTGCCTTAGCCAAAATAATTATGCCATTACACATACTCCCAACTAATGAAGGTTCCCCTACCTCAAACACTGCTCCCACACATAGAAGAAAAAGGGAAACTCCAATAGGTAGCTTCGATCCACATGTTTATATTGACACAATTGGGGTCCCAAGAGGGGTGCCAGACGAATTCAAAGCTAGAGATGAAGTAGCTGCAGGATTTGAATCCTTAATCCCTATAATAACTGCCAATAAAAATGTTGCATGGATCAATTATATCTACTATAACCAACAGAGATTCATTAATGATACCAAAGTTGCACTCAAAGGTATAGCTGAACAATTAGAAGCCACCTCTCAAATGACATTCCAAAACCGTATGGCCTTAGACATGATACTGGCTGAAAAGGGTGGAGTTTGTGTCTACATAAAACAGGTAGAAGGATGTTGTACCTTTATCCCTGACAACACAGGGCCAAATGGTAAAGTTACCCTAGCCATAAAAAAACTAGATGATTTATCCATAGAGCTAAAAAAAGAATTCAGGTATTGATAACCCATGGAGCCAATACTTTGGTTGGTTTGAAAATTGGAAACAGGGTCTTGTTCAACTAGGAATCTACATATTAATTGTGATAGCAATTTTTTGTGTTGTTTTCTTTTGCATTATACCCTGCTGCAGAAAACTCGCCACAAAAGGTATTGAAAACTCGCTTATGTATGAAGCCGTCCTTACAATCCCTCCTAACTCCCCTGCAGCCTATAAGCAATACCTAACTGAATATAGAAATAAAAAGCTCCATGTACAGAATCATGTTATTTAAATATATGATTCTAAGAGGGGATTGAAGGGTTAAACATGCTATATGAATTGTTATGTGTTTGAATAAACACGTACGCACTCTCTACAAGATGCCTTTGTCTGTTCATATAATATAAGGCTTGTGTGTGTCTTATCTTCAAGGACAATTACATACCAGATCAAAACTGTTACTTCTGTGTGTTACTAAAATATCCTGCATGTAATGTCGTATGCTACTTCTATTTATCCAATCATATGCTTGCACATATTGTATACACCCATGTTTCTTTTCTATATAGTACGCTGTAATTTATTAAATAAACAGAGTAATTCTTAACCATTGACTCGTGTGTTTCATGTTACGTTAAGATTTGCTCTGAACTGGTACCAGAGGTGGTTACATCGAGGAGGCACACAAAGGGGTTAAATTCCCTTCACCAATTACCGGCGATAAGTCTCCATAGGGTTTATCACGGATTTCTCTTCACCATCTCTGAGCAGGTGATAAGTAGTGCAGAATCCCTATTTTAAGCTAAAAATGTCAGGATTTGCTTCTGAACTCCTGGGACACCCTCCTGAATGACTAATGAGGCAATTAGAAGTTTTTAACGTGGTCACATCTCAAGGGGGCGTGCCACGAGTCATTGGGGGCCTGGCCTAGCAGCACGCCCCCGTCTTTATGCCGGGTTGGCCGAGCAGATTGCCAGGAAGCGGAGCTGCGTGGCCAGTCCGTTGGACCGGCCCATCAGGCCATAGGCCCTTTTGGCATAGGTGCCAGATGGCCAGTCTGGCCCTAACTGTGCATCCGAATGGGACTGAGATGCCCACTTTGAGCAATTTTAGATATTGGAAACCATAGGCGTGCGCAGATGCCAACATGCGGGTGCCGATCCGGGCTTCCCCCCCTCCACCAGGTAACTGACAACGTCCTCCACCCCTTCCACTGGGACATAAGACTGCTCACCTGGGCCGCCCAGGTAAGCAGTCTATATCCAGGACAGGGGAGGTGAGAGTAGACTATAATGCCGCAGAGGGGGGAAGTCCGGAGCGGCACCCACATGTCGGCATCTGCGCACGCCTATGTAGGAAACGCTGTGTCGCCCCTCCCCCCGAAACGTGTTGTGCAATATAACTCATGCAAGCCTACACTCTTTCATTTTGGGGAGCCCTATATGATATTACTTGGAGTGTGCCCGGGTGCTGGGCGTAGGGTGGACATGTCTAGTGTTGGTGGTGCAGCTACATTCTTGTCATGTACAATACTGTGCAAAAGTTTTAGGCAGGTGTAGAAAACATGCTGCAAAGTAAGTATGCTTTCAAAAATAGAGGTGTTAATAGTTTATTTTTATCAATTAACAGAATGCAAAGTGAATGAACAGAAATCTAAATTAAATAAATATTTGGTGTGAACTCCCTTTGCTTTCAAAACAGCATCAATTCTTCTAGGTACACTTGCACACAGTTTTTGAAGGAACTCAGCAGGGAGGTTGTTCCAACATCTTAGAGAACTAGCTACAGCTCTTCTGTGGATGTAGGCTTGCTCAGATCCTTCTTTTTTCTTTCTTCATGTAATCCAAGACAGACGCAATGATGTTAAGATTAGGGCTCTGTGGGGACCATATCATCTCTTCCATGACTCCTTGTTCTTCTTTATGCTGAAGATAGTTCTTAATGACATTGGGCGTATGTTTGGGGTCGTTATGCTGCTGCAAAATAAATATGGAGCCAGTCAGACGCCTCCCTGATGGTATTATTCAATGGATAAGTACTTGCCTGTATTTCTGAGCACTGAGGACACCATTAATCCTGACCGAGGGGGTTATTCAGGTTTGTTAGCAAACCAAAAAAGTAGGCAATTGACCAAAACCATGTTCCACTGCAAGCGGGACAGATGTAACATGTGCAGAGAGATTTAGATTTGGGTGGGTTATATTATTTCTGTGCATGGTATATACTGGCTTTGTAAATTCTACACTGCAATTAAGATTGAACAGGCCCCACCCAAATCTAAATCTCTCTGCACATGTTACATCAGCCCCACCTGCACTGCAGCATAGTTTTGCCCAGTTGCTTGCTTTTTTGGTTTGCTAACAACCCTGAATAAGGCCCCAAATCCCCAACTCCATTTGCTGAAATGCAGCCCCAAACGTGCAAGGAACCTCCAGCATGCGTCACTGTTGCCTGCAGACACTCATTATTATTATTTAGTGAACAAACTGCCTTCTGTTACAGCCAAATATTTCACATTTTGACTCATCAGTCCAGAGCACCTGCTGGCATTTTCCTGCACCTCAGTTCCTATGTTTTCGTGCACAGTTGAGTCACTTGGCCCTGTTTCCACGTTGAAGGTATGGCTTTCTGGCCGCAATTCTTCCATGAAGACCACTTCTGGCCAGACTTCTTCAACCAGTAGATGGGTGTACCTGGGTCCCACTGGTTTCTGCCAGTTCTGAACTGATGGCACGGCTGGACATCTTCCGATTTTGAAGGGAAATAAGCATGATGTGTCTTTCATCTGATGCACTAAGCTTCCTTGGCCAACCACTGCGTGTACTGTCCTCAATGTTGCCCGTTTCATTGTGCTTCTACAAAAGAGCTTGAACAGCGCATCTTGAAACCCCAGTCTGCTTTGAAATCTTTGCTGGAGGAAGAGAGATGCAGGTGCACACTCCCAGCACTAAGAACACTGATAGTAAGAATAAATAAGATTTTACTCACCGGTAAATCTATTTCTCGTAGTCCGTAGTGGATGCTGGGAACTCCGTAAGGACCATGGGGAATAGCGGCTCCGCAGGAGACTGGGCACAACTAAAGAAAGCTTTAGGACTACCTGGTGTGCACTGGCTCCTCCCTCTATGACCCTCCTCCAGACCTCAGTTAGGATACTGTGCCCGGCTGAGCTGACACAATAAGGAAAGGATTTTGAATCCCGGGTAAGACTCATACCAGCCACACCAATAACACCGTATAACTCGTGATACTATACCCAGTTAACAGTATTAAATATAACTGAGCCTCTCAACAGATGGCTCAACAATAACCCTTTAGTTAAACAATAACTATATACAAGTATTGCAGACAATCCGCACTTGGGACAGGCGCCCAGCATCCACTACGGACTATGAGAAATAGATTTACCGGTGAGTAAAATCTTATTTTCTCTGACGTCCTAGTGGATGCTGGGAACTCCGTAAGGACCATGGGGATTATACCAAAGCTCCCAAACGGGCGGGAGAGTGCGGATGACTCTGCAGCACCGAATGAGCGAACTCTAGGTCCTCCTCAGCCAGGGTATCAAACTTGTAGAATTTTGCAAATGTGTTTGAACCCGACCAAGTAGCTGCTCGGCAAAGTTGTAAAGCCGAGACCCCTCGGGCAGCCGCCCAAGAAGAGCCCACCTTCCTCGTGGAATGGGCTTTTACAGATTTTGGATGCGGCAGTCCAGCCGCAGAATGTGCAAGTTGAATCGTGCTACAGATCCAGCGAGCAATAGTCTGCTTTGAAGCAGGCGCACCCAACTTGTTGGGCGCATGCAGGATAAATAGCGAGTCAGTCTTTCTGACTCCAGCTGTCCTGGAAACATAGATTTTTAGGGCCCGGACTACGTCCAGCAACTTGGAGTCCTCCAAGTCACGAGTAGCCGCAGGCACCACAATAGGCTGGTTCAAATGAAACGCTGAAACAACCTTTGGGAGAAATTGGGGACGAGTCCTCAATTCCGCCCTATCCATATGGAAAATCAGATAAGGGCTTTTACAAGACAAAGCCGCCAATTCTGACACACGCCTGGCCGAAGCCAAGGCCAACAGCATAACCACTTTCCACGTGAGATATTTTAGTTCCACGGTTTTAAGTGGTTCAAACCAATGCGACTTTAGGAAATCCAACACCACGTTGAGATCCCAAGGTGCCACTGGGGGCACAAAAGGGGGCTGAATATGCAGCACTCCCTTAACAAATGTCTGAACTTCAGGTAGTGAAGCCAGTTCTTTTTGGAAGAAAATCGATAGAGCTGAAATCTGGACCTTAATGGAACCCAATTTTAGGCCCATAGTCACCCCTGACTGTAGGAAGTGCAGAAAGCGACCTAGCTGAAATTCCTCCGTTGGGGCCTTCCTGGCCTCACACCACGCAACATATTTCCGCCATATGCGGTGATAATGGTTTGCGGTCACTTCTTTCCTAGCTTTAATTAGCGTAGGGATAACTTCCTCCGGAATGCCCTTTTCCTTCAGGATCCGGCGTTCAACGCCATGCCGTCAAACGCAGCCGCGGTAAGTCTTGGAACAGACAGGGCCCCTGCTGCAGCAGGTCCTGTCTGAGCGGCAGAGGCCATGGGTCCTCTGAGATAATTTCTTGAAGTTCTGGGTACCAAGCTCTTCTTGGCCAATCCGGAACAATGAGTATAGTTCTTACTCCTCTCCTTCTTATTATTCTCAGTACCTTGGGTATGAGAGGCAGAGGAGGGAACACATACACCGACTGGTACACCCACGGTGTTACCAGAGCGTCCACAGCTATCGCCTGAGGGTCCCTTGACCTGGCGCAATATATTTTTAGCTTTTTGTTGAGGCGGGACGCCATCATGTCCACCTGTGGCCTTTCCCACCGGTGTACAACCATTTGGAAGACTTCTGGATGAAGTCCCCACTCTTCCGGGTGGAGGTCGTGTCTGCTGAGAAAGTCTACTTCCCAGTTGTCCACTCCGGGAATGAACACTGCTGACAGTGCTAACACATGATTTTCCGTCCATCGGAGAATCCTTGTGGCTTCTGCCATCGCCATCCTGCTTCTTGTGCCGCCCTGACGGTTTACATGGGCGACCGCCGTGATGTTGTCTGACTGGATCAGCACCGGCTGGTGTTGAAGCAGGGGTCTTGCCTGACTTAGGGCATTGTAAATGGCCCTTAGTTCCAGAATATTTATGTGTAGGGAAGTCTCCTGACTTGTCCATAGTCCTTGGAAGTTTCTTCCCTGTGTGACTGCCCCCCAACCTCGAAGGCTGGCATCCGTGGTCACCAGGACCCAGTCCTGTATGCCGAATCTGCGGCCCTCTAGAAGATGAGCACTCTGCAGCCACCACAACAGCGACACCCTGGTCCTTGGAGACAGGGTTATCAGCCGATGCATCTGAAGATGCGATCCGGACCACTTGTCCAACAGATCCCACTGAAAAATCCTTGCATGGAACCTTCCGAATGGAATTGCTTCATAAGAAGCCACCATCTTTCCCAGGACTCGCGTGCAGTGGTGCACCGACACCTGTTTTGGTTTTAGGAGGTCTCTGACAAGAGATGACAACTCCTTGGCCTTCTCCTCCGGGAGAAACACTTTTTTCTGTTCTGTGTCCAGAACCATCCCCAGGAACAGTAGACGCGTTGTAGGAACCAGCTGCGACTTTGGAATATTCAGGATCCAGCCGTGCTGTTGTAGCACTTCCCGAGCTAGTGCTACACCGATCAACAACTGTTCCCTGGACCTCGCCTTTATAGGGAGATCGTCCAAGTACGGGATAATTAAAACTCCCTTTCTCCAAAGGAGTATCATCATTTCGGCCATTACCTTGGTAAATACCCGCGGTGCCGTGGACAGACCAAACGGCAACGTCTGGAATTGGTAATGACAGTCCTGTACCACAAATCTGAGGTACTCCTGGTGAGGAGGGTAAATGGGGACATGCAGGTAAGCATCCTTGATGTCCAGTGATACCATGTAATCCCCCTCGTCCAGGCTTGCAATCACCGCCCTGAGCGATTCCATCTTGAACTTGAACCTTCTTATATAAGTGTTCAAGGATTTTAAATTTAAAATGGGTCTCACCGAACCGTCCGGTTTCGGTACCACAAACATTGTGGAATAGTAACCCTGTCCTTGTTGAAGGAGGGGTACCTTGATTATCACGTGCTGAGAATACAGCTTGTGAATCGCCTCCAGCACTGCCTCCCTGTCCGGGGGAGCTGTCGGCAAGGCAGATTTGAGGAAACGGCGAGGGGGAGACGTCTCGAATTCCAGCTTGTACCCCTGAGATACTACTTGTAGAATCCAGGGATTCACCCGTGAGCGAGCCCACTGGTCGCTGAAGTTCTTGAGACAGGCCCCCACCGTACCTGGCTCCGCCTGTGGAGCCCCAGCGTCATGCGGTGGACTTAGAGGAAGCGGGGGAGGACTTTTGTTCCTGGGAACTGGCTGTATGTTGTAGCTTTTTCCCTCTGCCTCTGGGCAGAAAGGACGCGCCTCTAACCCGCTTGCCTTTCTGGGGCCGAAAGGACTGTACCTGATAATACGGTGCTTTCTTTGGCTGTGAGGGAACATGGGGTAAAAATGCTGACTTCCCAGCTGTCGCTGTGGAAACGAGGTCCGAGAGACCATCCCCAAACAACTCCTCACCCTTGTAAGGCAATACTTCCATGTGCCTTTTAGAATCTGCATCTCCTGTCCACTGCCGAGTCCACAATCCTCTCCTGGCAGAAATGGACATTGCGTTTATTTTAGATGCCAGCCGGCAAATATCCCTCTGTGCATCTCTCATGTACAAGACAGCGTCTTTAATATGCTCTACGGTTAGCAATATAGTGTCCCTGTCTAGGGTATCAATGTTTTCCGACAGGGAACCTGACCACGCAGCTGCAGCACTGCACATCCATGCTGAAGCAATAGCCGGTCTCAGTATAATACCTGAGTGTGTATATACAGACTTCAGGATAGCCTCCTGCTTTCTATCTGCAGGCTCCTTTAGGGCGGCCGTGTCCGGAGACGGTAGTGCCACCTTTTTTGACAGACGTGTGAGCGCTTTATCCACCCTAGGGGATGTCTCCCAACGTGACCTGTCCTCTGGCGGGAAAGGGAACGCCATTAGTAACTTTTTAGAAATTACCAGTTTCTTATCGGGGGAAGCCCACGCTTCTTCACACACTTCATTTAATTCATCAGATGGGGGAAAAACCACTGGTAGTTTTTTCTCCCCAAACATAATACCCTTTTTTGTGGTACCTGGGGTAATATCAGAAAATAAGAATTTACTTACCGATAATTCTATTTCTCATAGTCCGTAGTGGATGCTGGGAACTCCGAAAGGACCATGGGGAATAGCGGCTCCGCAGGAGACTGGGCACAAAAGTAAAAGCTTTAGGACTACCTGGTGTGCACTGGCTCCTCCCCCTATGACCCTCCTCCAAGCCTCAGTTAGGATACTGTGCCCGGACGAGCGTACACAATAAGGAAGGATTTTGAATCCCGGGTAAGACTCATACCAGCCACACCAATCACACCGTACAACTTGTGATCTGAACCCAGTTAACAGCATGATAACAGAGGAGCCTCTGAAAAGATGGCTCACAACAACAATAACCCGATTTTTGTAACAATAACTATGTACAAGTATTGCAGACAATCCGCACTTGAGATGGGCGCCCAGCATCCACTACGGACTATGAGAAATAGAATTATCGGTAAGTAAATTCTTATTTTCTCTGACGTCCTAGTGGATGTTGGGAACTCCGAAAGGACCATGGGGATTATACCAAAGCTCCCAAACGGGCGGGAGAGTGCGGATGACTCTGCAGCACCGAATGAGAGAACTCCAGGTCCTCCTCAGCCAGGGTATCAAATTTGTAGAATTTAGCAAACGTGTTTGCCCCTGACCAAGTAGCTGCTCGGCAAAGTTGTAAAGCCGAGACCCCTCGGGCAGCCGCCCAAGATGAGCCCACTTTCCGTGTGGAATGGGCTTTTACAGATTTTGGCTGTGGCAGGCCTGCCACAGAATGTGCAAGCTGAATTGTACTACAAATCCAACGAGCAATAGTCTGCTTAGAAGCAGGAGCACCCAGCTTGTTGGGTGCATACAGGATAAACAGCGAGTCAGATTTTCTGACTCCAGCCGTCCTGGAAACATATATTTTCAGGGCCCTGACTACGTCCAGCAACTTGGAATCCTCCAAGTCCCTAGTAGCCGCAGGTACCACAATAGGCTGGTTTAAGTGAAACGCTGAAACCACCTTGGGGAGAAATTGAGGACGAGTCCTCAATTCTGCCCTGTCCGTATGAAAAATTAGGTAAGGGCTTTTATAGGATAAAGCCGCCAATTCTGAGACACGCCTGGCTGAAGCCAGGGCTAACAGCATTACCACTTTCCATGTGAGATATTTTAAGTCCACAGTGGTGAGTGGTTCAAACCAATGTGATTTTAGGAACCCCAAAACTACATTGAGATCTCAAGGTGCCACTGGAGGCACAAAAGGAGGCTGTATATGCAGTACCCCCTTGACAAACGTCTGAACTTCAGGAACTGAAGCTAGTTCTTTCTGGAAGAAAATCGACAGGGCCGAAATTTGAACCTTAATGGACCCTAATTTTAGGCCCATAGACAGTCCTGTTTGCAGGAAATGCAGGAAACGACCCAGTTGAAATTCCTCTGTAGGGGCCTTCCTGGCCTCACACCACGCAACATATTTACGCCAAATACGGTGATAATGTTGCACAGTTACATTCTTCCTGGCTTTGATCAGGGTAGGGATGACTTCATCCGGAATGCCTTTTTCCTTCAGGATCCGGCGTTCAACCGCCATGCCGTCAAACGCAGCCGCGGTAAGTCTTGGAACAGACAGGGTCCCTGCTGGAGCAGGTCCTTTCTTAGAGGTAGAGGCTACGGGTCCTCCGTGAGCATCTCTTGAAGGTCCGGGTACCAAGTCCTTCTTGGCCAATCCGGAGCCACGAGTATAGTCCTTACTCCTCTCCTTCTTATGATTCTCAGTACCTTGGGTATGAGAGGCAGAGGAGGGAACACATACACTGACTGGTACACCCACGGTGTTACCAGAGCATCCACAGCTATTGCCTGAGGGTCCCTTGACCTGGCGCAATATCTGTCTAGTTTTTTGTTGAGGCGGGACGCCATCATGTCCACCTTTGGTTTTTCCCAACGGTTCACAATCATGTGGAAGACTTCTGGGTGAAGTCCCCACTCCCCCGGGTGGAGGTCGTGTCTGCTGAGGAAGTCTGCTTCCCAGTTGTCCACTCCCGGAATGAACACTGCTGACAGTGCTATCACATGATTTTCCGCCCAGCGAAGAATCCTTGCAACTTCCGTCATTGCCCTCCTGCTTCTTGTGCCGCCCTGTCTGTTTACGTGGGCGACTGCCGTGATGTTGTCCGACTGGATCAACACCGGCTGACCCTGAAGCAGAGGCCTTGCTTGACTTAGGGCATTGTAAATGGCCCTTAGTTCCAGGATATTTATGTGAAGTGACGTTTCCATGCTTGACCACAAGCCCTGGAAATTTCTTCCCTGTGTGACTGCTCCCCAGCCTCTCAGGCTGGCATCCGTGGTCACCAGGACCCAGTCCTGAATGCCAAATCTGCGGCCCTCTAGAAGATGAGCACTCTGCAACCACCACAGGAGAGACACCCTTGTCCTTGGAGACAGGGTTATCCGCTGATGCATTTGAAGATGCGATCCGGACCATTTGTCCAGCAGATCCCACTGAAAAGTTCTTGCGTGGAATCTGCCGAATGGAATCGCTTCGTAAGAAGCCACCATTTTTCCCAGGACCCTTGTGCATTGATGCACTGACACTTGGCCTGGTTTTAGGAGGTTCCTGACTAGCTCGGATAACTCCCTGGCTTTCTCCTCCGGGAGAAACACCTTTTTCTGGACTGTGTCCAGAATCATCCCTAGGAACAGCAGACGTGTCGTCGGAATCAGCTGCGATTTTGGAATATTTAGAATCCACCCGTGCTGTCGTAGTACTACTTGAGATAGTGCTACTCCAACCTCTAACTGTTCTCTGGACCTTGCCCTTATCAGGAGATCGTCCAAGTAAGGGATAATTAAGACGCCTTTTCTTCGAAGAAGACTCATCATTTCGGCCATTACCTTGGTAAAGACCCGGGGTGCCGTGGACAATCCAAACGGCAGCGTCTGAAACTGATAGTGACAGTTCTGTACCACAAACCTGAGGTACCCTTGGTGAAAAGGGCAAATTGGGACATGGAGGTAAGCATCCTTGATGTCCAGAGACACCATATAGTCCCCTTCTTCCAGGTTCGCTATCACTGCTCTGAGTGACTCCATCTTGAATTTGAACCTTTGTATGTAAGTGTTCAAGGATTTCAGATTTAAAATAGGTCTCACCGAGCCGCCCGGCTTCGGTACCACAAACAGCGTGGAATAATACCCCTTTCCCTGTTGTAGGAGGGGTACCTTGATTATCACCTGCTGGGAATACAGCTTGTGAATGGCTTCCAATACCGCCTCCCTGTCGGAGGGAGACGTTGGTAAAGCAGACTTCAGGAACCGGCGAGGGGGAGACGTCTCGAATTCCAATTTGTACCCCTGAGATACTACCTGCAGGATCCAGGGGTCCACTTGCGAGTGAGCCCACTGCGCGCTGAAATTCTTGAGACGGGCCCCCACCGTGCCTGAGTCCGCTTGTAAGGCCCCAGCGTCATGCTGAGGACTTGGCAGAAGCGGGGGAGGGCTTCTGTTCCTGGGAAGAGGCTGCCTGCTGCAATCTTTTTCCCCTTCCTCTGCCCCGGGGCAGATATGAGTGGCCTTTTGCCTGCTTGCCCTTATGGGGACGAAAGGACTGAGCCTGAAAAGACGGTGTCTTTTTCTGCTGAGAGGTGACCTGGGGTAAAAAGGTGGATTTCCCAGCCGTTGCCGTGGCCACCAGGTCCGATAGACCGACCCCAAATAACTCCTCCCCTTTATACGGCAATACTTCCATATGCCGTTTGGAATCCGCATCACCTGACCACTGTCGCGTCCATAACCCTCTTCTGGCAGAAATGGACAGCGCACTTACTCTTGATGCCAGAGTGCAAATATCCCTCTGTGCATCTCGCATATATAGAAATGCATCCTTTAAATGCTCTATAGTCAATAATATACTGTCCCTGTCCAGGGTATCAATATTTTCAGTCAGGGAATCCGACCAAGCCACCCCAGCACTGCACATCCAGGCTGAGGCGATTGCTGGTCGCAGTATAATACCAGTATGTGTGTATATACTTTTTAGGATATTTTCCAGCTTCCTATCAGCTGGTTCCTTGAGGGCGGCCGTATCAGGAGACGGTAACGCCACTTGTTTTGATAAGCGTGTGAGCGCCTTATCTACCCTAGGGGGTGTTTCCCAACGCGCCCTAACCTCTGGCGGGAAAGGGTATAATGCCAATAATTTTTTAGAAATTAGCAGTTTTTTATCGGGGGAAACCCACGCTTCATCACACACCTCATTTAATTCATCTGATTCAGGAAAAACTACGGGTAGTTTTTTCACACCCCACATAATACCCTTTTTTTGTGGTACTTGTAGTATCAGAAATGTGCAAAACCTCCTTCATTGCCGTGATCATGTAACGTGTGGCCCTACTGGAAAATACGTTTGTTTCCTCACCGTCGACACTGGAGTCAGTGTCCGTGTCTGGGTCTGTGTCGACCATCTGAGGTAACGGGCGCTTTAGAGCCCCTGGCGGTGTTTGAGACGCCTGTACAGGTAATAACTGATTTGCCGGCTGTCTCATGTCGTCAACAGTCTTTTGTAAAGTGCTGACACTATCACGTAATTCCTTCCATAAGACCATCCAGTCAGGTGTCGACTCCCTAGGGGGTGCCATCACTATTACAGGCAATTGCTCCGCCACCCATACCATTTTCCTCCTCATACATGTCGACACAACGTACCGACACACAGCACACACACAGGGAATGCTCTGATAGAGGACAGGACCCCACTAGCCCTTTGGGGAGACAGAGGGAGAGTTTGCCAGCACACACCAGAGCGCTATATATATACAGGGATAACCTTATATAAGTGTTTTTCCCTTATATAGCTGCTGTATAGATTTATCTGCCAAATTAGTGCCCCCCCTCTCTTGTTTTACCCTGTTTCTGTAGTGCAGGACTGCAGGGGAGAGTCAGGGAGCTTCCCTCCAACGGAGCTGTGAGGGAAAATGGCGCCAGTGTGCTGAGGCGATAGGCTCCGCCCCCTTCTCGGCGGCCTTTCTCCCGCTTTTTTAAGGAAAAATTGGCAGGGGTTAAATGCATCCATATAGCCCAGGAGCTATATGTGATGTATTTTTTGCCATCTAAGTTGTTTTTATTGCGTCTCAGGGCGCCCCCCCCCAGCGCCCTGCACCCTCAGTGACCGGAGTGTGAAGTGTGCTGAGAGCAATGGCGCACAGCTGCGGTGCTGTGCGCTACCTTATTGAAGACAGGACGTCTTCTGCTGCCGATTTTCCGGACCTCTTCAGTCTTCTGGCTCTGTAAGGGGGCCGGCGGCGCGGCTCTGGGACCCATCCATGGCTGGGCCTGTGATCGTCCCTCTGGAGCTAATGTCCAGTAGCCTAAGAAGCCCAATCCACTCTGCACGCAGGTGAGTTCGCTTCTTCTCCCCTTAGTCCCTCGGTGCAGTGAACCTGTTGCCAGCAGGATTCACTGAAAATAAAAAACCTATACTTAAACTTTTTCACTAAGCAGCTCAGGAGAGCCACCTAGTGTGCACCCTTCTCGTTCGGGCACAAAAATCTAACTGAGGCTTGGAGGAGGGTCGTAGGGGGAGGAGCCAGTGCACACCAGGTAGTCCTAAAGCTTTTACTTTTGTGCCCAGTCTCCTGCGGAGCCGCTATTCCCCATGGTCCTTTCAGAGTTCCCAGCATCCACTAGGACGTCAGAGAAATATGCAACACATTTTTCATTGCCGTAATCATGTAACGGGTGGCTCTATTGGAATGTACACTAGTCTCATCATCGTCGACACTGGAGTCAGTATCCGTGTCGACATCTGTGTCTGCCATCTGAGGTAGCGGGCGTTTTAGAGCCCCTGATGGCTTTTGAGACGTCTGGGCAGGCACAGGCTGAGAAGCCGGCTGTCCCACATCTGCTATGTCGTCAAACCTTTTATGTAAGGAGTTGACACTGTCGCGTAATTCCTTCCACATAACCATCCACTCAGGTGTCGACTCCGCAGGGGGTGACATCACATTTATCGGCACCTGCTCCGCCTCCACATAAGCCTCCTCATCGAACATGTCGACACAGCCGTACCGACACACGCACACACACAGGGAATGCTCTGACTGAGGACAGGACCCCACAAAGTCCTTTGGGGAGACAGAGAGAGAGTATGCCAGCACACACCAGAGCGCTATATATAAAGTAGGGATTCACACTATACATACAGTGATTTTTCCCTTATAGCTGCTATTAATATACAGATACTGCGCCTAAATTTAGTGCCCCCCCTCTCTTTTTTACCCTATGAAGTCTGGAAACTGCAGGGGAGAGCCTTAGGAGCGTCCTTCCAGCGGAGCTGTGAGAGGAAATGGCGCCAGTGTGCTGAGGGAGATAGCCCCGCCCCTTTCTCGGCGGGCTTCTCCCGCTTTTTTATGGAATATATGGCAGGGGATTTTACACATATATAGTCTTAATGACTATATTATGTGTTATTTTGCCAGTAAGGTACTCTTATTGCAGCCCCAGGGCGCCCCCCCCCCCCCCCCCAGCGCCCTGCACCCATCAGTGACCGGAGTGTGTGGTGTGCATGGGGAGCAATGGCGCACAGCTGCAGTGCTGTGCGCTACCTTAATGAAGACCGAAGTCTTCTGCCGCCGATTTTCAGGAACATCTTCTTGCTTCTGGCTTTGCAAGGGGGACGGCGGCGCGGCTCCGGGACCGGACGACCGAGGCTGGGCCTGTGTTCGATCCCTCTGGAGCTAATGGTGTCCAGTAGCCTAAGAAGCCCAAGCTAGCTGCAAGCAGGTAGATCCGCTTCTCTCCCCTAAGTCCCTCGTAGCAGTGAGTCTGTTGCCAGCAGATCTCACTGAAAATAAAAAACCTAAATATAACTTTCTTTTCTAAGAGCTCAGGAGAGCCCCTAGTGTGCATCCAGCTCGGCCGGGCACAAAATTCTAACTGAGGTCTGGAGGAGGGTCATAGAGGGAGGAGCCAGTGCACACCAGGTAGTCCTAAAGCTTTCTTTAGTTGTGCCCAGTCTCCTGCGGAGCTGCTATTCCCCATGGTCCTTACGGAGTTCTCAGCATCCACTAGGACGTCAGAGAAATTTAAATAAACCCTCACAATTAGCATGGAGTATAATTGAAGTTCTTAGCACACATTTGCGCAAATATGCGGGGCCCATGTACCGCGGCCAGGTGACTTCATCACATGGGTCCCTAACATTCCTAATACTATCACCCCTCCCATTCACCCTCAGGTGTTTTAATAGCTAGGTTCCTGCATTTCAGATCACACATTGATAAGGCCCAATTTAAAAGTAAGTCCTGGATAAACTTATATAAGGTGACAGTATTGGGAATGTTAGGGACCCATGTGATGAAGTCACCTGACGCAGTACACGGGCCCGCATATTTACGCAAATGTGTGCTAAGAACTTCACTTATACTCCATGTTAATTGTGTTTATTTAAATTATTTTTAAACGGCGGCGATTCAATCCCGGGATTGGAAGCTCCAATCCCGGGGATTGAGGGATCAGCGTTGAGCGTCCTCAGGACGCTGCCTGGCTTCCTCCTCCCAGCTCCCCAGCGCAGCGTGACGTGCAGCGAGAGGTCATGCTGCACCGTCACACGCCGCCGGGAGAGAGCAGTTGTAGCGTCCCACCCGCCGGTGTACGGTGAGTTATGTGTGCGGGGCGGGGTGAGAGGGGCGGCCACACCGGGAAACACCAATCACGGGATTGACCATTTTTCAATCCCGTTACCCGGGATTGGCCTCCCTAATTTAGATATCTCTTCTGTTCATTCACTTTGCTTATTGTGCACATTGTGGGTGGGATGTACTAAAGGGAAAATTAGATAAAAACCCTGTTTTCGGGGGTTTTATCACATTTTCGTATGTACTAACACCCGGCCGTCACGTTTTCACCCATGAGGGTATCGCCATCTTGGGTGATGGGGTCAGCCACCGCCCTCAGCATACCTTCCTCCAGGAAGCCCGACCCGGAGGGTAAACTCCTCCTCCCCCTAGCAACCCAGCCGGAGGTCCTTCCGGCTGCAGGGAGTTGTAGGAGGCGCCGGGGACAGCCTGCTGCCTGCTTCCTGGCATGGGAGGAATGTGGAGAGCCCAAGGAGGTGACGGAGACCCCCGCCGACCACCTCACAGGTATCGCGGGGGGCCTCCGTCACCGCAATGCGATGTTGTTCGCATATGTTAGTGCATACGCGATCAACATTGCTGCAAGGGGCGGCGATGTATGTTAATACATCCCGCCCTGTATGTGTATATTGCCAGTTAGACATATTTATTTACCAGTTATTTATATAGCGCACACATATTCCGCAGAGCTGTACAGAGAATATTTGGCCATTCACATAGGTCCCTGCCCCAGTGGAGCTTACACTCTATATTCCCTACCACATGTACACGCACACATTCACGCTAGGGTTAATTCTGTTGGGATCCAATTAACCTACCAGTATATTTTTGGATTGTGGGAGGAAACCGGAGTACCCAGAGGAAACCCACGCAAGTACGGGGAGAATATACAAACTCCACACAGTTAGGGTCATGGTGGGAATTGAACCCATAGAAAGCAAACGCCTGATTGGTCGCTGTGCAAATATCTCTCCATGTACTGAGAACCAAACCAGGTTATTTATACCTACAGCAATGTAGAAGAGCTGTGCCTCAGAACCTTTATCCAACTATATATACCATATACCGTATAGCCCATGCTGACCACTGCAGTTCCAGCACACAGCTTAATTACTATAGCGGGCGATGACATCATCAAGAGCGCATGATGATGTCACGGCGCATGCGTGGTGGGGTGACAGGCTGGCAGCGGCAGGCGGGCGCAGGCTGCAGATGACGCAGATGTCGCATTTCTAAACGATTTGAGAACGGAGTAGTGAGCGCTTTCGTCTTCCCCAAGCAATATGGCGGCTCAGTCGGGACGTCGGATGTACGTCAATTGGAAACCTCTCTTCTCCGATTGGCTGCCGCTTATGTCACGTGGCGCATGAAGCTGTGTGGCGCGAGCTTGCAGGCGGTGGCGGTGCAGGTGGCCCGGCTGAGTGGGGGAGATGGACGAGAAGAGCACTAAGGTAATGATACATTGTGTTCTGTTCTGTCAGTCTGTGTGGAGAACTGCAAGTCCCAGCATGCCCTCAGTCTGTGGGGAGAACAGCATGCCCTGTCAGTTTGTGTGGAGAACTGCAAGCGTCAGCATGCCCTGTCTGTGTGGAGAACTGCAAGCGTCAGCATGCCCTGTCAGTCTGTGGGAGAACGGCAAGCGCCAGCATGCCCTGTCAGTCTGTGGGAGAACGACAAGCCCCAGCATGCCCTGTCAGTCTGTGGGAGAACGACAAGCCCCAGCATGCCCTGTCAGTCTGTGGGGAGAACCGCATGTACCAGCATGCCCTGTCAGTCTGCGGGAGAACCGCAAGTCCCAGCATGCCCCTGTCAGTCTGTGGGGAGAACCGCACATCCCAGCATGCCCTGTCAGTCTGCGGAAGAGCTGCATGTCTTGCTAGTCTGTAAGGGAACTATGAGTCACTGAATGGCCAGCCCTGCTAGTCTGCGGGAGAACTACAACTCCCAGCATCTGAAACATAATTGAGTAGAATGTGGATTTAGTGCCGCCTCATGGTGACAGCCAGTCACATGCCCACCCCCATAATACACACCAATACACCAGAAATACAGGCTTCAGGCGCCTAAGTACATTTGCGCGTTTCGTCACTCAGGGGCGATGTCCTCTGGGTTTGTGCATTGGATCTCTGCCGCCATCTATGTCACAGCGCTGGTTTCCCCCTGACTGTATTCTGGCTCCCCCTGCTGGTGGGTTACTGCTACTGAAGGGATATGAGACAAGGTTATTAACCTTGATGACCTGTATTCATCTGTACCCATCCTAACTTATGTAACTGTCTAATGGGGGAATGCAATT